>NC_092818.1:205634212-205856712 GCF_023375885.2 Dermacentor andersoni | reverse complement strand
CATCATTGGTCCAATAAACACGTCCTACCCTAGGTATCTAGTCACTTTAGTTGATTATTACTGAAAGTGGCCAGAAGTACTTGGTACTAATTCCATCTCTACAGATGTCATTAAGCTTCTTGACTGGGCTTTCAGCCGTGAAGGGCTACCAGACTATAGTTACGGACAATGGCCCACAGTTTCTCTCAAAACAATTCGAAGATTACCTGAAGGAAAAGGGCATCGTTCATTTCTTCTCGAACTATTGTCCTCAGGGAAACGGCTAAATAGAAAGGTTCAACCGAGTCATTAAGGAACATCTGCAGGTAGCTAGGCTTGAACGTCGAGATGCTTCGAAAAGCATTTCAGAATTCTTGGGTTCCTACAGGATTACGCCACGTGCTACAACAGGTCTCTCCCCAGCTTTCATACTTCATGGTCGTCAACCTTGTTCAAAGATAGATATTAGTAACTTTAGGCTGCATAATCACATAGCGGTACAGGACAGTTTTCTTCCTCAAGTTCGAGACAGTCTCGCAGAAACAGTGGCAAACTTAAACAGTATGTACACAAGCGTAAAGGTGCTCAGGCCACTCGTATCAAGGTGGGAGACACCATAAAAATAAGATTGAACAGAAAAGGATTTTTCAAGTACAGTAAACCTTGTACAGTTAAGGCCCAGATAGGACCATCTACTTTTGTACTCAGTGATGGGAAGACATGGAATGCGTCTAAGTTAACCATAATAGTAAAGAATTCGTCTAAGTTACTAGTAGTAAAGAAATCAAAACATAGTAACTTGTCCACAAGTGATAGATTTTTGTACTCATATTCAAACCTGGATAGTCATTCCGATGACTCGTCTGTCGTTACATCGTCTTTTCATAGTAATAAGCATCAGCTAAGTAATTCGTCTGACTGTATCACTTCCGAGTCTACGCAGTCAGCAGTCGTCCCGTGGGGGAATCCCAGGACTTGTTGGGACGTCGAAAGGACCCAGGAAGCTCCGAAAGGAGCTTCCTGGGTCCTAGAAACATAAGCTTCATTGCATAAAACCTGTTTTACGAGAATGGCGGAGTTCTCGCCAAAGAAAAACATTTTACGAGGTTATTTTATGCCGCTTGAGAATTGGTCACACAAGGCTCATAGTTACTGAATAAAACCAACCACAACGAACATGCGGCGAATTTTCATGCGTGTTACACATTTTAATAACATGTGCCGGATAAGAAAAATGGAGGCAAAGATATTACTATTTTCTTACGAAAAAATAATCCCTTTCCATCCCATGTTCTTATTGAGCGATGAACCACTTGTGCCATATACTTTGAACTTTTTAAAAGCCACAGGAATTCTACAACTGTAGCACATTCCATCTTTTATATTTTTACTTGGCCGTTTCCACCATTTTACCGCATTTGAACAAATAAGCTAATTTGTAAAACGGCTAACAATCCCAGATCATGCTGATTAGCTCTTACAGAAGACAAGCATCCATACCGCCCGTCGAAATACGCCGTCTCGTTTTATAAGCCCCTCCTATGCGATCTGCATTTCTTCCGCCATTCGCACACGTATTCGCACTTTCCAGCGCCTATAGGTGGCGCGGAGAACGTTTCAATATGGTGGGGATAGAGGTGATGAAGGCGATACGAAAGCGTGCGCATCTCCAGAAGCAGGAGGTATCTTTACCTCTGGTATCTTTAGCGCGATCCTTGACATTGCTAAGGAAACGCAGAGATGTGTTGTAGAGGGAGAAGCTACGTTTAACGCTCGCCATATAATATGCTGTGAAGTACAAGAGACTAAAAGCGCGGCTGGTCGAGGTCGAGTGGCTCTGCCTGCATACAAGCGGCGCGAGAGGCCCCGCCGCATACTACAAAAGTTCAACTCTGCAATGTAACCGGCGCCGTAAAGATCACTATTCCTCCTTACGTTTTGTAATCTATACGTGATGTACAAGGATTGACGTGATGTACAAGGACCGGTCGGCAGCGCTGGGATGTAAATAAACCGCCCTACCCCCATGCCGCTGCATAAAATAAACGTTGTGCATTCACGACCAGATAAATGGCACCGGTTTAGTCGCGGTATGCTTACTAATAAGATGCCAAATAACACGGAAACATTTCAGTACTGCCGATTTACAATATATGAGCGAGACGATATCGATGGCCTCATCGTCAGCGATGAGGCCAGCGCGCCCCGTTTCCAGCACGATTAGCGTTTTCGCGTGCTGTAGGGAAACTCGCATGCGCAATCTTGATAAATGACCGCTTCAGGCACGTAGTCCTGGCCACTGTTTCCTGCAACATTGTTATAGAAGAGCTGCTTTAAGACAAAACAAAATACAAAATCAGAAAAGCGACCTCCGATCTGCTTACACGTCTCACTACAGCCAAAAAAAACGAGCGCCTTGTGCATACACCGCCTGTTTCATTCTCACACAAAACGACTAAGAACAGTTGCGGAATACGTTCTCTAGTTTGCAATTCTCGCGACGTAGCGTCAGGCACCGTCGCAGAGTATTTGCCGAAACAGCGCGAGTGCAGGCAGAAAACTTAATGAACGGTGACACTTGCGTACTTGTCACTTGCGTACTTAAATTTACTCTGGGAATCTGTACACGGCGTTCTTCGGGCAACCGTATAGGTCTCTCTTGCTTCGTGGGACCGCAGCGGGATCTTGAGCGAAGGCACGGCGTTTCTGCTTTCATAAGGGCTCGCCACAAAAATATAGTGAAATCATTGAGCAACAGTCAACTACATTCACCAAGGTGGCCCCAAAAGAAATCGTCTTTGTTGAAATGCTCGCTACATACGACCATTTCTTCGATCACTTGTTTCCCGATGCGGAGCTTCCCGCAACCTTCTTTTTCTTTTGGAAAGTGGTGCTTTTCGCAATAGTTTGCCCAATATTGCACGATTTGTGCATTGTGGCACGTGCGTTTTTGCTTTTCGCTGGTCGACTGTCTTTTTTTCCATATGCAAGAGTACCAAAACGCCAACACAGCTGCAGAAACCGCGTGAGCGGGAAATATATCACTCCCTCCCGGGTTCCGAAAAAATCCGCGCGGCGGCGCTAGCGTCTGGAAAGCGCGAATAGCCGTTAAAGGTAGCTCGCTCATGCACAAACCGCACCTTCCTGCGAATTTAACGTGCGTCCGTCGCTTACTGCAGATACCGCGGGAGCGCTCCCATCTACGATGCTCGAACTCGGCAGGCGATGATGTAGTCGGCATTTTCCCCCTCATTCGGCCGATAGCGTGATACGGCCTTCGCATCAGGCTGGCCGCCTTTTGTAAGGCGATTGCCATGCCGCGCCGTTAGCCGAGTGGTAGAGTGTTGAGCCCACACTCGCAGGACCCACGTTCGAATCCTGGAATCCTGCTCTGCAGCCAGCGACGAGCTACAGAGCAGAAGGGGTTCGGCGTGGTCCGCCACTTGGACGGCGCGGGGGACAAGGGGATTCTTTGTGCTTTTTCACAAAGTCTCCTCTAGCGTCCCCCGGGTACCTGAAAGGGCAGGTGCCCGGACTTGTTTTTTTATTTCAAGGTCAAATTTTTATTTCCTGATCGCTTGGCTTTCGCGCTAGCGCCATACAACTGTTTTATGGTGGACGAAAAAAAATAGCGCGAAAGGACAAGCACCAGAAGGAGGCTTGTCTTTTCGCGCTATTTTTTTTTTCGTCCACCATGAAACAGTTGTATAGCGCTAGCGCAAACGCATGAATCAGACTGGCCATGTTTATGAACAGCTGTGCGGTATTTAATGACTGACGGCACACGCATCACGAAAGCCGCCCGTGAAGCTGCTGGCGTCAGCAATCGCACGGAAAGCGGTTCCAGGACAGAACTCCTGCAGTGGTTGACATTAAATGTTTCGTACAGCTACGTTCAGGTGTTAGTTAAATACCCGCGTGTATGCTGGGAGTGGCCAGTGTTCACCAAACTAATTCACTTATTGGCGGGGTACCTTCTACTGACTGGGTTGTTTCGAAATTTCTTTATGGAGTGTCTGTAACGCAGGAAACATCTATTTTGGCTCATATATAAACAAAAAGACGAGAATGGCAGACAAAGGGTGCAACTTTATCCCTGAATTACTGAGATACAGTTGCAGAGGAAAGCCGTCGCCAGCTTCAGTACGACATTATGCTTAAATTATTGAACATAAGCATGTTGGCCCATTTCCTACAGATACTGTTGCAGCGACTTGCGCAATTCGTCCCACGTCTTCACGCTAGCGACATTCAAGTACCAAGCACTAAGTCAAGCTCATGGCTAACTTTACGGTATTCGCTTCGCTAGAGCTAAAGGAAACGCACCGCGAGAGGTGACGCAGAGGCTGCACATACCTGGCTGAGCTGGCGAAGGCGACATCTCGTAGCGCTGACACGGAATACGGCTCCAGTTCCCGCGACCCCATAAGTAACACAACATAACATAACATAACACACCTGCCTGCACATTTTCTTTTAAATGTGAGAGTAACTTTATCAGGGGCGAGTGCATATTTTACACGTCAATATACACCAAAGATTTCGTAGCAAGCCATTGTTAACGCATCGCACGTTTTAAAATGTGAACGCAAATGGTTATTCAGGCGTTTTCTGTTTTGCTATGGAAGCCGTTATTGTTTGCTTGTATTCTGTCATAAGGTGTTTTTGCCGGTCTAATCATGCAGGAGTATTATACCTGACGCCACGAGTCATGGTAACAACTTGGTAACACCCTTGGTAACAACTCCTTTGTCGTTTTACAAAGCTAGTCGTCCAGTAGACATTCGTTCTTCGGGAGCTTTCGTACAGTTTTCTAAATCAGGAATCAGCGATTTTGTGTTTAAAGTCGATCACAAGCCGTCTTTTCTTTTTCACTAGTCAGTCTCGCCGTGCTACCTAAGAACACACGAATAAATTCGCCTGCTTTTGACTACTCGTATCCGCGAATTCTGATATTCCCCCAACACAATATGATTACTATTCCTATAAGGCAAAGTAATGTTTCACCACTGACTTGTGATCGTTTGCCAATGTGCTGCAAATGATACAGTGTAAGCCGCAACTCGCATATTCCCATGTTTGTGGTCGTCCGCTTTTAACTCTTTTATTTGGTGCGAACATAGAACGACACCCGCCTCTGCTTTCTTGAATAAGACGTTCCCTTTTATCTTAATTGCTGCCATTTCTCTCTCTCTTTTCAGCACAAACTTGATTCTTTTTAGGCTACATAAACGTCATCATTCGTAAACTTGATTAACATCGAAATGCGGGTTAGCTACCTCTACATCACTGTCATTTCGTCTTGAGATTCTGCAGTCATCAGCAGTAAGACTGATGAAAAAAATGGCCAGGCTTAGCTTGGTTAAGCCAAGAATGCGTTGCATATTGCGCGCGTTGCGTTGCGAGTTGGGGCCCAGTTTTTCCTCCGGCTGTCGTGACGTCACGTCACGTGGTTGCGCTAAAGGTCAATGGTGGCTGCCCGGCCGCGCCCAAAGGCTGAACTGAGTGATTGCAATATGCAACGCATAAAACTCTAGTGTAGGGGTATGAGCCACTATGATGGCTCATACCCCCAATGGTGGCTGCGCGGCAGCGCCCAAGGGCTGAACTGAGTGATTGCAATATGCAACGCATAAAACGTTGTGTTAATTCATGATGGGCAAGCCATTCATTAAAATGAGATTGAGCGGCGGGCTTATTACAGAGCCCTGGTTCGGCTGACAAAAATGGAAGAGTCAATGGTTATCTGATGCAAATTGGTAACGATTCCTGAGAAAAGCTCGCTACTAAGAACTTCGCCATCCAGATCCAGACGTTGAGTTCTTCCGCGACATTATAATACGTAGTTGATAACGTCAGTGGGACATTTGCCTAATAAACTTTTCGCAAAAGTTGTACTTAGCCCACGTGCATATAAACTTAAGCACATATTTTCCATAGATGCGCGGCCATCGTTGCTAAGTCTAATTTTGGTTGCATTTGTAGTTGTGTCACAGTTGAATGCAGAATTTTGCATCGCTGGTAAACATCAATCACATATAGTCTGAAGCACTCCATTACATATTTTAAGGACATTATTCAGTTTAGCCTGCACATCACTGATGACGTCAGCCTGATATTTGCCAAAATGTGAAGTTCGTGTATCCTGCAGCTCGAGACGCTAGGCAACATAGCGCTAAACAACCGCATGTTTAAGAATTGCGTTCTTTTTATACAAAAATTTAACTTCACCATGGACATTTACCTATTCACACTCATTTGCCATAGGTTTCCCTACATCTTTCATAAACTTGAGCTTGTCAGAGTCTGTACTTCGGTCAAGGCAGCGGGCTAAATTATGCACTTTTCGTAAAACAAACAGTGCTACGGAGCTCTAGCGTTTGTAATTTAATGCAAAGGCTACATATAACCCACACACTTTACAATTCGCGTGCGCATCATCTCAATTTCGCCAAATCAACGACGTACCTTTTCATTTCGCCCAGAAAACCGGCAAAACATTGTATGACACCTGGAAAATGTGAGAAAAAGCGTGTTCGCGAATTACCTGTAAAGCTTCTATTGAAGACAGAAACGGTATATTTTCGCGAAGCATGGAAGTAGAGATGCCCACCATTTGTGTAAGGCGGAGTTCCATCGCGACGCAGTAGCCGATGACGGTAGTGTGTCACTTGCGAATACTTACGTTAACTTCTCCTTGGGCTAGTTTATTGGTATTTCACGAAGCACACACACAAGCTCACACAGCTGGACACCCCGAACACTACTTCAAGTATTATTTTTTTTGCAAAATCTCTATGTGATGCACGCATTTAACTTGGTACACATATCTGGAATATTCAGCTCCCCAATTTACCGAAGTTTTTTGTTATTGATGATGTATGGTTTTTCTTTTTTGCCGCAACGGTCAGGGATGGCCAAAGAGTGCCAAAGGTGTGTAGAAGTCAATGATGCGATGAGTGACAAGTGTCAGATGTAGCGAGGCTAGATAAGGGCCGAAAATATTCCCTGTAAGGTACGTAAACTATGAAAGTGTTTAAATGGTGTCAAGGACGTGTAATGTGAGCGATTACCATAACATATATTTTACAATGAAATACCATGAAAAGAATGTGTCGATTCACTAGCACTACCACCTCACTAAGGCCCTTGAGCACAAGGGATTGGAAGCACGTGCTCTACCAAAAGTAAGCTCGCAGTTATATACCCTAGACAGAGGGTATACAGCTGTTGTATCGTATTGCATATTAGCCAGAGGGCTACAAATCCCTAGGGCTAATAACATGAAGCAGAACATCACCTAAAAAGTTAAGCATTGCCTTGGTTTCAAACAAAGGTTCTAGGCGAAGAAAAAGTGCTGGATGTAATAATATATGTTCATTGTGTGCCAAAGAAAAATGCCTCACTTGCTTTGCTTCTGCTTCCCGGCATTCCAGCAAGACGCGGAGTGCTAAATCATACACGTCCTAGTGTCAGTGTCACTAGAATGCCATGTCAACACTGCCATGCCGCATTAAACTCCTGCCAGTTGTTCTAGTGTAACTCAGTGTAACGTAGTGTAATCTAGTGTAACCAACTCCTAGTGTAATTACATTTCTCGGCAGCCAAGTTACCGGAAGTACCCACGTACTCTCCGCCGTTCTTTCGATTGCAACACTTGGTGGCAGCACGCACAAACATGACTTGAACCTCATCGATTTCTGTCCATGCAAGCGTAGTTGTCGCAGCAGGAAACGAAACCACCGATACGAGCACCACTGACATCCCATTAGCTTGAATATCCTTAAAACTACCACATGTCCTTGCATATTGCACATTGCATATGAGCACAGTGAGAGGCCGCCGCTAAAACACAAAAGCAGCCCTGCAGGCATACGAGTGAAACGACCCTCTACCAACGTAATTCCCCTGTGTCGCGCTCTGACAGCTTTAACTGGCTCATGCTTGAAAACTGCGCTACCTATCGCCGTACATTACGATACAATCTGCGAAACAGCCGATATCCATCCCTGACATACCGTGACTCAAAGCCGTAACTGGCAGTCGGTTAAAAGCTTAGCATGGCATTTACGATCATTTCGTTTCAGAGTGCCGCATCATCCAAGTACTGTACAACGCATACTGTATGTCTCTTGCTGCGTAGCTCCTGCATTCGGAACGCTGCGGTTCATCGCCCCAAAGACACGTTTGCGCGCGTACCATGGACGCTGGTTCCGCCACCACGTCCTAGCTCGTTGCTCTTAAATAGTATCAAGGACGATTCGTGTGAGCGATCACCATAAGACCCATCTTAAAATGAAAATGTGCCGAGGAAAGCATATGTCGTCTTGAAGACGACAAGTCCGCTTGCCGAAACGTTGGCTTCCGCTTTCAACTTGTTCTCGTTTTGCTCAACTTATGATGTCCCGTGAAGATTGGGGAGACAGGCGGAATTAGCCAAGAAACAACCTATGCCAGAATCTGACAGACCGCCAGCCATTTATACGAAAATATTCTAATGCACTCCCAAACATAAAGAACACGCTACGAAAATACCATACAGTATTATCCAGTAACGAGCGTCTGAGAAAAGCGTTCCCGGATGTACCAAAGGTTACCTATCGCCGCAACATAAACTTTGAAGGCATGTTAGTGCGTGCAAAAATTACCCAACATCATTCCCACATAATGAAAGCTTATTTTCACCCAGATGCAAAACCTGCAGGCACCTTCAAAGGGACATTAAAATTAAAAACACTGCGAATAAATATACACACGAAGTCAAAACTAGCTTTAATTATACAAGTTCGGATGTGATTTATATGCTTGAACGTTCCTTCTGTGAAAAACAATACAGCGCCAAAACGCGACAATCAATGAACGTCAGATTAAACTTAATAAGCTTCCCAAAGCAGTCGCCGAGCTTTTCAACAAAACAGATCATAACTTTGATGAACTTTGATGAACTCCAGAATTTAGTGACATTTCCGCTCTGAACGAGAAAGAAAACACAGAGAATCATACCTTATCCATAGGTTCGAGACATTGCAACCATTAGGCATAAACATTTCAAAGGGAACCATAGTATGCATTCGCTATGCTAAATTTCAAGCTATAGGCAACAACACTCCGTTTCGTTGCTTACTGTATTTTTTTCTTTATTTGTATTCTTTTTTTTTCGTTTATTTTCTTTCTTTTCTCTTCCCTCTGTTTTCCCTGGATTTTAAAATGAAATAAGGTGAAAAAAATTGTCGATTCACAAGCATTACTGCCTCACTAAGGCTCTTGAGCACAAGCAACTGGAGGCACCTGCTCTAAAAAAGTAACATGCTAAAAAGTAAGCTCCAGCAGTATGGGCTACAAATCCCTCGGACTACTAACATGAAGCAGAACATCATTTAAAAGTTAAACACTGCCTTAGTTGCAAACAAACGTTCTGCACAAAGAAACAGTGCCGGATGTGAGAAGGTATGTTCTTTATATGGAAAAAAAAATACGTAATTTGCTCTGCTTCTGCATCCCGGCACTACAGCAAGACGTGGAGAACGGTCAGTCTTCCACATCTACCACAAAGGGGAGGTTCAGCTCCAGTTAAAATGTATCAATCAGTACCTTATGTCTGCCCTATTCCGAGGCGGCAGAAAATTGCAGGTCGTGGTGACTTTGTTAATGATGGCCAGTTACATAGAAGTGGCTTCATTGTGTGCAGCTTATTCAATGTTTACTCATCCCACAAGTGTTGCGTAGGGATGGCTTCAAGTCTGTGGCAGGAACGGGTATGGCCAGATGTCTAGGCTTTCTTGCTATGGAAGTTGCCATTTCAACTACGACCTCATACACCTGTGCCCAGTACACCTGTACACCCATTGCATTATAACCTGTTGGTTACATGCGTAAGTATTGCACATCAGTGACTAGAGGTCGTTTCTTAGATGATTTTCTTGTTTTCGTAACGATCGTAAAGATTTGACGACACTCAAAGAATCTGTGAATATGATCAACATTGGAAGCTTTGCTTTCATAACGTGTTTAGTAGCCGACAGTATGGCATAGGCCTCAGCCGTGAACATACTGGTTTCAGGATCTAGAACGTCGGATTCCAAATAAGATGGGCCGACTAGCCGCGTAAGAGCTGCGGACTTGCGCCTTTGACACATCTCTGTAAAACTCTGGACAGGCGTACTTCGACTGGAGGTCTCGAAAGTGCACATGTATTTGTGCATCTGGGGCGCGCTTTGTAATATCTACAAATGATGTCTCGCATTCAGCAATTTGCCATTTCCATGGTGGTAACAGCTCTACTGAAGCCATTAGGCAATGTTCGAGGATTGCGACACTAATTTCATAACTAGGTTTTCTCACCCGCATTACAAAAGACTCTCTCTGAAAATCGATCACGCAACAGTGTAGCACATGCTACTTCCTTAACGTATGTGTAGCAAGGATGTAGGGGACTAGACTGTACTTTGAAGAAGTATGTGATACTACTGCATGTTCTCTATAGGTAGAGGGACCACTCGTCCGATTCAATGTACAGGCTCTCAATAGGCCTTGTTTTGAAGGCACTTGTGGCACGGCGGATGCCCAGATGGTCGACATGATCTCCGTAAATGTGCTCGGTGCGGCAGACTGGTATATGACGAAACCGTAATCAACACGTCATCAAAAACGCTCTTGAAGAGGTTTAATAATCACTTCCTGTCCCTTCCACATGTTGGATGATACAGAATTTTCAGTACATTGTATTTAGGCATTTCACCTTGAGATATTTGATATGTGGAATGAAGGTCATGAATGGAATGAACACTTCAAAACTTGTGCTCCTTGTTCACAGATGTTGATTGCCCAGACACTTCGATACTGGGATCTGCAACTTGTCCTCGCTTTCTTGTGAAAAGAACACGGGAACTTTTCTGGAGGTTAATTTGAAATCCGTTTTCTTGGGCCCATTTAGACACATTGTTTAGGCCTTGCTTTACCTGTCGTTCACAAAATGTGAGGTAAAAAATTTTGAAGCCTAGTTGTACATGGTGTACGTAGACAGAATAGATAATTGCTGGAGGTAGCGATGCACAAAGAGAGGCCATCTTAACAATGCCGAGCGTGCAGCTGAGCATGCCTCCTTGAGTTGCGCCTGTTTCTTGTGTAAATGGACGGGACATTTTCGTCTAGGACAATTCGTCTAGGAATGTACGGTTAGACAGGTAGCTTTCTATAGTGTAAAGCACATTTCCTCGAATGCCCATCTGCGACAGGCCTCCTAATATACCGTAGCGCGATATCACGTCGTACACCTTTGCCATATCGAGGAATATAGACAAGTACTGCTTGCGATGGTCGGTTGTAGATCGCCCTTCTCTAAAACCGCATTGAAATGACTTAAGCATTTTGTTGGACTCATGGAAATGCATAAGATGGTGATTGATTACTTTCTTAAAACGCTTACAAATGCAGCTCGTAAGCGCTATAGGAGGGTAGCTGGTCAGAAAAGAAGTACCATCACGGTGCTTCAAAATTGGGAGAGCAATAGCTTCTTTCCTTTTAGACGGAAGATACCCAGCGGCCCAGATGGTACTGAAAATTATGAGTAGTGTGATTTGCGTGTCGCATTGCAGGTGCTTAATGATATCGTACATAATTCGATCGGGGCTCGGTGCACAGTTCTGACATGCTCACAAGGAAGCTCTAAGTTCGGCAATGATAAGAGGATGGTCGAACGGTTCGTTTGGCCTAAGTTTCCGGTGGAGTGGTTTAAATTCTTCTATTGCTTTATATTTCCGAAAATTATCCGAACAGTGCGTGGAGCTATAAATGCGCTCAAAGTGGTCACCAAGGGCATCGGCCTGCTCTTCCAACTTCTTTGCTTCCTTATGCGCCAAAGGCAATGAATGGATGTGTTGTCCTTTAAGAGGATGCTTCATCTCGGCCCCATCTCCAAGGCGGCCTATTCAAGTACACAGAAAACGTAGAAACGCTTTTCTGCGGTAACCCCTAGACTGATTTTAATGAAATTTGTTGCATTTCAGAGAGAAAGGTAAACTCTAGTGACTGCTGCAAGCGGAATTTCGATTTACGGCTTGAATTTTGTTAAAAAATATTTACATAATTTGAGTTTGAGAAATATATAAACACGAAGTTTACAAACTAATGGCTCTGCATGAAGAACAGATATAACATTTTTGTAAACCGCATCCATTAAATCATTCAAAACGGAAGCTCAATTCGTTACACTGTGTGCAATGGTTCTGCAAAAACTTTAATTATATATTACCATATTTTTTGGTATTCATGTGTAACAAATCAATTTTCTCTGCTTCAGATGAAGTATTAGATGCAATTCACATAATTGTGATGTCATTTTAAGGTGAAGTCCTTTCTAGGCTCATAGTGAAGTTTATGTCAGCAGACCTGACTGCCGGAGTGTCCGCCGAAGCATCACCACGCCATATGAAGACACATTAAAGAATGATTGATAGTGACAGTTACTCAATGATAACGTTATAATAGCGATAGGTAGAGGTTAATAAGAACTAGTAATTACTAAGAATAATTACTAATGACTTCGAACTTACTAATATTGCAACGGCGAATTGTAATGACTACAATTTATTAGAAATGACTAAAATGCTTAGTAATGGCCAGTATGATTAATAATGCGTGAAATGACTTGTAATGAGTACTGATGATTATCGCATGATCAGCATATCTAACTACGGCTTGTAATGACCACAAGTGATTACAAATGACAAAATGCTTAGAAGTGAGCAGTAATGAATAATAATGACGGAAATGACTTGCAATGACCAGTAATGACAATTAAATAACCAATGTGTCTAACGACAACTTGTAGCGACTATAATTCACTACAAAAGACTAGAAGACAAAAAAATGGCCAGGCTTAGCTTGGTTAAGCCAAGAATGCGTTGCATATTGCGCGCGAGTTGGGGCCCAGCTTTTCCTCCGGCTGTCGTGACGTCACGTCACGTGGTTGCGCTAAAGGTCAACGGTAGCTGCCCGGCCGCGCCCAAGGGCTGAACTGAGTGATTGCAATATGCAACGCATAAAACTCTAGTGTAGGGCTATGAGCCACTATGATGGCTCATACCCTCAATGGTGGCTGCCCGGCCGCGCCCAAGGGCTGAACTGAGTGATTGCAATATGCAACGCATAAAAAGAAATAGGAGGAACGAATAAAGAAGAAATAGGTGAACAAAAGATGGAAGAAGAGAAGTAGAGAAAGAAGAGAAAGAAGAGAAAAGAGGCAAACAGAACGAGGCGAATGATAACAGGAGGAAGGGTAGGCTTTCGCCGTTCACCTCTTAAGAGATATCTTAAGAGACCAAGAAATAGGAGGAACGAATAAAGAAGAAATAGGTGAACAAAAGATGGAAGAAGAGAATAAGAGAAAAGAGGCAAACAAAACGAGGCGAATGATAACAGGAGGAAGAGTAGGCTTTCGCCGTTCACCTCTTAAGAGATATCTTAAGAGACCCTGTAATTTTTTCCATTCTTGAGTTACAGAGCTCTAAACTCTTTAAAGTGTGCATCATCATCAGCAGCAGCAGTAGCAGCGTGTTTTATGTCCACTGCAGGACGAAGGCCTCTCCATGCGATCTGCAATTATTTGACTAATTTGGCTAACCGATTCCAGCTAGCGCCCGCGAATTTCCTAATTTCATCGCTCCACCTTGTCTTGTACCGTCGTCTACTGCGTTTCCCTTCTCTTGGTACCCATTCTGTAACCTTAATGCTCCAACGGTTATCTAACCGGCACATTACATGACCTGCCCAGCTCCATATTTTTATCTCTTGATGTCGATTAGAATATCGTCTATACCCGTTTGCTCTCTGATCCAAAGCGCTCCCTTTCTGTCTCTCAACGTTATGCCTAGCAATCTTCGTTCCATCGCTCTTTGCGCGGTCTTTAACTTGCTCTCAAGCTTCTTCAAGTCTGTCTCCAAGTCTCTGCCCCATTGTCAGCACTGGTAAAATGCACTGACTATACACCCTTCTTTTCAGTGATAATGGTAAGCTTCCAGTCAGGAGCTGACAATGTCTGCCGTATGCTATCCAACCCATTTTTATTCTAGAAGCGTACGGTGAGGGGCTAGTTGGTATAGCATTACGAAATCCAAGAAAAAACTGCGCAAAAAAGGGACAAGACAAAGAAAGAACCACACGACACGGGCGCAGACTAACAACTGGTTTAATGCACCATCGCCTCTTTCCCACCAACAACAGAACGCATGCGCACCGGCCACAAAGACAAAAGCAGCTGTCAGGTGGTCAAGCCTAGAAACGCCAACTCCTTGCGGTACAAATGTATGGAAGCTTCGCTAACACATTTATCAGGCCCTAATCTCGCGATTTCGAAGGCTTCGATTATTTCGCGCTCTTTCTTATCCCTTGCGCGTCCCACAATCTTAGTCCTGCCGAAAAGTTTTTATTTTTATTTTTATTTATTTTTATTCTTCTAGGAATTTCTGATGATCAGGGATTCCTGTGATTAATTGACCTATGTAAACGTACTCGTTCACAGATTCTAGAGGCTGACTGGCGATCTTGAACTCCTGTTCCCTTGCCCGGTTATTTATCATTATCTTTGTCTTCTGCATATAAATGTTCAACCCCGCTCTTACACTCTCTCTGTTAAGGTCCTCAATCATTTGTTGCGATCCCTCTGAAAGAGCTCAGCTCCACCGAAGTAGTAGACGCGTTTTTGACAGTGTTTGCACGAGTTGGGTTTCCAGCCGAAATTCAAGCAGATCAAGGGTCAGTATTCACGAGCGCACTGACTTCCACATTCTTGCAGAAGTGCGGGGTAAAGTTAATACACGGTTCTGTCTATCACCCTCTGTCAAACAGTGTGGAGAGGTGGCATTCGGTGCTTAAGCGAGTTTTGCGTGCGCTCTGTTACGAGCACAAGGAGGACTGGGACAACTGTCTGCCGGCAACTTTGTTTGCTTTGCGAACGGTTCCACATGAAGCGACAGGGTTCTCGCCAGCACAACTAGTGTATGGGAGGACACTCCGTTCTCCACTGAGAATCTTAAAGAGAGATGTGGGAGGAAAGAGGGGAGAGTCCAACAGTGGTTGAATACGTGCTAAATATGCCGGAACGGCTAAGCGCAACCCAAGAACTAGTTGGAAAGAACATGGGAGTAGTTCAAAAGAACGCCAAATTCTATTACGACAAGAATGCGAGGCTTCGTACATTTAACGCCGGAGACCAGGTAATGATCCTCAAACCTTCAAGAAAGAACAAGCTTGAAGTTCACTGGGACGGGCCCGTTAAAGTGTTGCACAAACTTTCAGATACTAACTATGCTCTGAAAATGCCCGGTCGCAGGACGGAAGTGAAGATATATAACTGTAATTTAATGAAGCCGTATGTAGAGCGGAGCGGAGTCGTTAACTATACCATCAAAGAGCAGGATGGCACTAGTACCAAGTTCAAGAAGTATAGGGCGACCTCCAACTCTGAAATCGGCATAGAAGAAGTAGTAGAACACTCGGTAAGCTCGCACGCTCTAAGACTCGAGCAGCTAGATGAGCTAAAAGAGGTGTTAGGGGAATATCCAGACATATTCAGCGATCGGCCGGGTAGAACCGAACTAATAACGCATGAAATTGAGCTGACATCAACCGAACCAGTAAGATCAAAGCCTTACAGCGTGTCTCCAAGACAGAGAGAGATTATGGAGGCAGAGATACAGCGCATGCTAGAGTTGGGAGTTATTGAGCCCGCTGAGAGTGACTACACGTCACCGCTAATACTGGTAGAAACCCCTAACAAGGACCCTCGTCCGTGTGTTGACTACAGGAAGTTAAATGCCATCACTAGGGATCAGCTGTACCCGATACCCAACATTGAGGAACGAATTGAAAGAGTTAGCGCTGCTAAATACATTTCTACTATAGATCTCGTGCGGGGGTACTGGCAAGTTCCCCTTTCAGATAGTGCCAGCCGCTATGCCGCATTCATCTCACCTGTAGGCACTTTTCGCCCTCTTGCACTCAGCTTCGGGCTGAAGAACTCGCCGTTTAGCTTCTCTAAGTTAACGGATATTGTCCTAAAAGAATTGCAGGAGTTCGCCTTGCCCTATCTTGATGATGTAGCAATTTTTTCGGACAGCTGGGAACAACACGCATCGCACCTCAAACAGGTGTTCTCACGGTTGAGGGAAGCCGGCTTAACGATGAAAGCGGAAAAGTGTAGGTTTGGTTGTTCGCAGGTTACTTATCTGAGCCATGTTGTCGGCCAGGGCACGAGACGGCCGGCCGAGCTGAAAATAGCTACGATTGGAGAATTTTCACAGCCGCGCACGAAAACAGACCTTCGTTCATTTTTGGGACTTGTGGGGTACTATCAACGGCTCATTCCGAATTACTCGCAAATGGCAAGTCCATTAACGGACGCCCTCCGAAAGGGAGCACCGAGTAACGTACACTGGGATAAGGACAAAAAGAACGCTTTCCAAAGTTTGAAAACGCTATTGGTTTCTCGTCCTGTGCTTCGCGCACCAGACTATACAAAGGAATTCATAGTTCAATGCGACGCAAGCGACAGAGGTATGGGCGTGGTACTTAGTCAGGTCGGTGACGATAACGAGGAGCATCCTATCCTCTATGCCAGCCGTAAACTAAATGTAAGAGAGGAAGCCTACAGCGCTTCAGCGAAGGAATGCGCTTGTTTAGTTTGGGCCACCCAGAAGTTGTCGTGTGACTTGTACGGAGCGAAGTTCAGCTTCGAGACCGACCACTGTCCTCTGACGTGGCTCAATCAAATGTCACACAAAAAATGGCCGCTTGCTCCGATGGAGCCTCACTCTCCAAGAGTACAACTTCTCCGTTAGATATAAGGGGAAGTTGCATAGCAATGCGGATGGTTTGAGCAGACTAATTTGAATTCTGCGTTTGAGGCTCCCGCATAAATTTTAGGGTTACTAGTGTTAATGTTGTTAAGCCAAGAAGATCCCCTCTCATTTAGCAGGATTCCCTCCATGATTGCTGAATTTGTCAGCACGAAATTGCTTCAGAAATTGGCATAGCGAAATGCAGCATTTTTTGTTTCTGCACTTATGTTTTCTTTTTCTTTTTTTTTTTTCTTTTTTGAAGCCTAGCGGGTCTAAAGTGAGAGCCAAGGTACGTCATCTCGGCGCAGAGCCGTGTTGTGGGGTTCATTTTGCAGTTGCCTGTCCTTGTTGGATGTTTTGGGGCGGTGACATCAATACACAAGTGGTCGCTGCGAGCCAAGGCATCAATCACCCCCTGGCCACCAGCCGTTTTCTTCCTGCCCAGCGGTTATCTGCGCTAGACAGTCGAGATTTTCCGGGCCATGGAGGCGCTGTTAAGAACGGCCAGCTGCAGTGCAAGTTTGCCACCCAGTTGCGACTGTGGAAGCAACATCTCGGGAGCATCGCCGCCAACCTCTAGCCACAGCTTGACTAAATCGACTTTGTGTCGGGGAACAAGACGCGCATCCCCCACTCTCCGTCGCTTCAGCTAGGATGCGTTCGATGAAGCAGGCTTTGTGCTGAAACCGCCGCCAACCTCTAGCCTCATCGCCGTTGTGACGGAATGAGTTCGGCGGGCCAACTATTGTTCCCAAACTCCCCAACGCGGACCTGATCTGCTACGGGTGCGCGAGTTGCTGCGGAAACGCCGTTTTGCGCTGCTTCCCACGCACCGACCAAGATGCAAGACAACGCGCTAACCGGAACGGCTCCGAGTTCTACGGGGCCCCTCTGACGTCGGCTCCGGACCTTCGCACGTGTGTGCATTTGTGTGTGTAGACCGTCCTGCGGGGAGGCGGCTAGTTTGCGATGACGAAACGAACGTTCGCATCACCTTGTATCGGGAGAGGACCGAGTGTTTAAAAACCGCTGTTGTGCGGCTGCTCAGGACACTCTCTCAAGCAGTCATGTTAGACTGATGTACTTTCTCAAACAGTCATGTTAGACTGATATAAATACTGTAAATAAACCCATATTCCTCGTTCTCGATGAGAAGCAGTCCTTCCCTTCATCAACGTCCTCAGCGTGGATAAGTTGGACGACGGCATGGGCCAGCTACCTTCTAATTTATGCCCGACTCCAATCTTGACAAGGGATCACGAGCGATGGGATTGAGCCCCCAATCCTGACAGTGGTAACTCCGTTAGACAGGATACCAGTAAGCTATGGCAGGAGACGAAAGATATGATCAAGAAACGCCTATGTATTCTGTAAGTACTGGACAGAATAGTTTGAAATAAAAATAAAAGGCTACGAAAGCACCGAACGCTGGTAGATTCATTAGCGGGGGGGGGGGGGGGGCATTTGGCCAAGCATTGTAAGCGGTGCGGATGCGTGCCTGCGTTTGATAGCACGTGTGTGCTTGGTAGGGGTGGCACAAGGTGGGGGCGCGAGATTTGTGAGGCATATCACGTTGACAGGGACGGTGATAACTGTGTCAGCACGAAATCACTTGCCTTGTCTCAAAAAGAAAAAAAAATGTACTTACAGAATAGTTTGCCACATTTTGATTAGATTGTGCCTGTACTGTTTTAACCCGGTGTGCGCATGCACCACCGAAATGTATTTATGTATCTTCTCTCGCAGTAAAACCTCAGTTGGTGTTTAGCTCTCGTCCTGTCGTCTTCTCTGTCTGTGTCCCTGTTATTTGCGCTAGTCTTTTGATTAATGGCTTCCGGACACTGCGGCCAGCGCGCGCCGTCGTATAGCAGACGACGCCGTTCAAGACTCCGCCAACTCCGCCCCTCGAGCACCCGAGCCAGCGCGAGCTGCTGCGATGCAATGCGCTCCGAGTTTTCCCCTAAGTGTGAAACCGACTGTGCATCGTCCTTCGAATAAAACGTCCACGCACACACACGTAGGCACGCACCGCGCGCGGTACAAAACGTGCCCAAACGCGCAGCGCAAGAGGCAATCAAGGCGGTGCGAACGAGACATGGGAGACGCGTACCACCCGCTAGTTGAATTTTACCCCGCATGCGGCGCTCTCAACACCGGCGCAGCAGCGCCGCTCGCTGTACCGTTCATGTCTATTTCGACGGGGCCGAAATAGAAAACGCACGTGCACTTAGATTTTGGGACATGTTAAAGAACATCACGGTGTTCAAAATTAATCCGGAGTCTGCCACTACGGCTTGCCTCATAATCCGAGTGTGGTCTTGGAAACTACAACCCCACAATCCAATTCAATTTTAATACTTCTGGCACAATGCGATGTGCCATGTGAGAAAATGGCAACGCTCAACCCAGGAACAGTTATAGAAGCTCTCAGAAGTTATAAAATATTGACACGTGTACTTATCTTTATCGGGCAACCACGTTTCGCAACCTAACAAATGTAATCGCACAGCGTGGGACGTGCCTGCATGTATCCGAAGTTTCTGGAAATTTATCGATGCTTCTATCCGCTGTCTGTTGTCGCCGAACCTTATGTTATCTCATTTCACCACCTGACGCGAATGGTGTAGAACTTTGTGGAAGGCACGCGGGTCCGAATGATTAGTCTGGCACATTCGACGACTGTTCTTTAAAAGCCGACGCGCTTGACCCGCTGATCAGATTTTCGACGGTCGCCGATTGTGTTCGCCGCTCTCGTTGTGCTTTAAGTGTAGCCTGTTTTGTGGACACAGGTTCGCCCAATAAAAGCTAGTTTTGCCTTTCACAGTATTCTTACTGTGTTCTTTGACGTCACGACCACGTGACATCTGGTGGAGGTGCTTTGCGTTCATGTACCGGACGCCCCCACAAAGCCGTGACCCAAGCCCACACGCAGAAGACACCAACGTCGCCAAGAACCAGCGAGGTAGCCACAGGCTGCAAGGACTTCCCCCGGAGCACGGACTTTTGCCTGAGACGACTAGGAAGATGGCCACCAAGTCCACCCCAATGGCAGCCCCAGCGTCCCCCGTCATGCTGCAGCAGCCCAGGGAGCCTCCGACGTTCCGCGGTTCAACTTTCGAGGACCCGGAAAGCTGGCTTGAGACGTCCGAGAGAGTCGCTACATTTAACAACTGGAACAGCGACGACAAACTGCGATATGTCTTCTTAACATAGGAAGACGCGGCCAGGACGTGGTTCGAGAACCGAGAAGCCACCTTAACGACCTGGGAACTTTTCCGTAGCGGCTTCCTGCAAACATTTACAAGCGTCGTGCGAAAAGAGCGAGCCCAAGCTCTACTGGAGACCAGAGCGCAGCTGCCGAATGAGACGATTGCTATCTTCACTGAGGAAATGAGCCGTCTGTTCCGCCACGCCGACCCAGAAATGTCCGAGAAGAAAGTCCGCCTGCTGATGCGTGGTGTGAAGGAGGAACTTTTTGCTGGAATGGTACGAAGCCCACCAAAGACCGTCGACGAGTTTCTTCGCGAGGCCACCAGCATCGAGAAGACACTCGAGATGCGATACCGGAAATTCGACCGCCGCACGAACTCGACAAACTACGCCGGAGTTCAGTCACTGGCCACCGACGACCTACGCGAGACTATCCGAGCTGTCGTGCGGGAGGCGCTACAAAAGCTGTTATCATCACAGCCTCAAGTGGCTTCGATTGCCGACGCCGTGCGTGAGGAGCTCCAACAACAACTTGGAGTAGCCCCTGAATCGCCGCAGCCTGAGCCGCAAGCGATGACCTACGCCGCCGTCGCACGCCGTCAAGGTCCCCCTCCGCGACCGCGCCAGGGCCCTGTCACGCCGCAGTTCCGTCGTCCGCAGCCGCCGCCGCCAGCACGACCACCCGTCGCCCCGCGCACCTACGCGAGGAAGACGGACATTTGGCGCGCTCCTGACCACCGGCCGCTCTGCCACCACTGCGGAGAAGCGGGTCACGTCTACCGACGATGTCCATAGCGGGAGATGGGACTGCGAGGCTTCGCCGACAACGCTCCGCGCCCGCAGCAAGGTGAAGGCCCCCGCGATATCGCCGACTACCTCGCCGCTACTCAGTGGAGCTCGCGACGACCGTCGCGTTCGCCATCACAAGGCCGCTACCTGTCGCCGCAGCGCCGACCATACACTGGCCCATCCCGGGGTCGGTCAGCGAGCCCATATCCGGAAAACTAAAAGCAGCAACCGATGGAGGTGCGGTTGCTGTTCGTCGAACTGACGAAGATCCTCCGCCGCCGACGAAGACGCCGAAGAGACCATCTCGACGACATAATAACGACACGCCGCCGTCCCGACGAAATCAGGAAGCCAAGACTACATCGACGAAAGACGACTTGACGACGCGACGTTCCAGCTCCAGTTCAACACGACGCAGCCGTGATCCGACGCCAAGACCCAACTGCAACGCCAGACAAAGAACCACCGACCTCGACATACTTCTCGACGACCACGCAGTCTGTCGACACAGGGGCCGATTACTCCATAATGAGTGGACACATGAGCGCCCAGTTGAAGGTTAAGACTGCATGGGAGGGCCCTCAAATTCGGACCGCTGGAGGACACCTGATTACGCCGACTGGGATCTGCACGGCGAGAATTACCATTCATGACCGGACTTACCCTGCCACCTTCGTTATCCTCCAACAGTGTTCACGAGACGTCATTCTCGGCATGGACTTCCTGAATCAACATGGTGCAGTCATCGACCTAAAGTCGATATCGATAACGCTGTCGCAAGATCAAGCGATACCGCTGGAGAGCTGTCGTAGTCACCACGCCTTGAGTGTGCTCGAAGATCAAGTGAGCATCCCGCCGCGCTTATTATTTCCGTCGGCACCGAAACACCCGCTGACGTAGAAGGCGTCATCGAGGGCGACCAACATCTACTCCTCGACCGTGAAATTTGCGTCGCAAGAGGGATCGCTCGACTCCACGGAGGGCAAGTGGAAGTTATGCTAACCAGCTTCAGCCAAGAGTTCAAGCACATCAACAAGGGCACGACAATCGCATATATCGAGGATATTGTGGAAACCAGCAATGCCTTTGTCCTCTCGGATTCAGCCGCATCTACCCCGATGAGCATAGTCCCCGAACCAGACTTCAACGTGAATCCAAGTCTTCCTATGAGTAAGCAGCAACAGATCAGAAGTCTTCTCCGACGATACAAAGACTGCTTTTCGACGTCATCGAGGATTCGACAAACACCAGTTGCAAAGCATCGCATAATAACCGAAGAGAGCGCTCGACCACTCCGCCAGAGCCCTTACCGAGTTTCGACGCGAGAACGTGAAGCTATTAGGCAACAAGTCGACGAAATGCTGCGCGACGACATCATCCAGCCGTCGAAAAGCCCGTGGGCCTCTCCTGTAGTCCTGGTGAAGAAAAAGGACGGAACCCTACGCTTCTGCGTCGATTACCGTCGACTGAACAAGATCACGAACAAGGATGTGCACCCCCTTCCACGGATAGACGACGCATTAGGTCGGCTCTGCGACGCTAAATACTTCTCGTCGATGGACCTCAAGTCTGGCTACTGGCAAATAGAAGTCGACGAGAGAGATCGCGAAAAGACTGCCTTCATCACGCCAGACGGCCTCTACGAGTTCAAGGTCATGCCATTCGGACTGCGCTCGGCGCCTGCAACGTTTCAGCGCGTCATGGACACGGTGTTAGCCGGACTGAAGTGGCAGACGTGCCTTGTTTACTTGGATGACGTCGTTGTCTTCGCCGGAAATTTCGACGGTCACCTTAGGCGGCTTGCGACAGTGTTAGAGGCCATTAAGTCATCAGGGCTCACTCTGAAGCCGGAAAAGTGCCGCTTCGCTTACGATGAGCTTTTGTTCCTAGGCCACGTCATCAGCAAATCAGGAGTACGCCCCGACCCACAGAAGACAGCTGCCATCGCTAAATTCCCGCAGCCAACCGACAAGAAGGCAGTGCGCAGATTCCTTGGCATGTGTGCCTACTATAGGCGCTTTGTCAAGGACTTTTCATGCATTGCGGAGCCGCTAACACATCTAACCAAATGTGACGTCGAGTTCAAGTGGGAAACGCCGCAGGCCAAGGCATTTCAAGAACTCAAACGACGCATGCAGTCACCGCCGGTACTTGCACACTTAGACGAGCACGCCGATACCGAAATCCACACTGACGCCAGTAGCCTAGGCCTCGGTGCCGTTCTAGTCCAGAGGAAAGAAGGACTTGAACGGGTGATATCGTATGCTAGCCGGTCGCTGTCAAAAGCGGAAAGCAATTATTCTACGACTGAAAAGGAATGCCTCGCCATCATTTGGGCTACAGCTAAATTCCGCCCTTCCCTCTATGGCAGGCCATTCAAAGTCGTCAGCGACCATCACGCGTTGTGTTGGCTAGCTAACTTAAAGGACCCTTCAGGACGGCTGGCACGGTGGAGCCTCAGACTGCAAGAATATGACGTCATGGTAATATACAAGTCCGGAAGAAAACACTCCGACGCCGACTGCTTATCGCGCGCCCCCGTCGATCCCCCGCCGCAAGACGACGAGGATGACGACGCCTTCCTTGGGATAATAAGCGCGGAAGACTTCACTATATATATAATATTATAGGTTTTAACGTGCCAAAACCACTTTCTGATTATGAGGCACGCCGTAGTGGAGGACTCCGGAAATTTTGACCACCTGGGGTTCTTTAACGTGCACTTAAATCTAAGTACACGGGTGTTTTCGCATTTCGCCCCCATCGAAATGCGGCCGCCGTGGCCGGGATTCGATCCCGCGACCTCGTGCTCAGCAGCCCAACACCATAGCCACTGAGCAACCACGGCGGGTGAGACTTCACTAAACCGCAACGAGCAGACCCGGAGCTAAAAGGCCTCCTCGAGTATTTGGAAGGGAACACCGACGTTGTCCCTAGGGCATTTAAGTGCGGGTTGTCTTCGTTCACGCTTCAAGACAACCTGCTCGTGAAGAAGAACTTCTCACCAGTCCGCGCCAGCTACCTTCTTGTTGTACCGTCAGCGCTGCGTCCAGAAATACTGCACACCCTACACGACGATCCAACCGCTGGGCACCTCGGATTCTCCCGGACGCTGTCGAGAATTCAAGAAAGGTATTACTGGCCGCGTCTGACAGCCGACGTCGCCCGTTACGTCAAGACATGCCGAGAGTGTCAAGGACGCAAGACACCACCGACAAGGCCAGCAGGATTACTACAGCCGATCAAACCCCCTCGCCGACCATTCCAGCAGATTGGGATGGATTTGTTGGGGCCGTTTCCGATGTCAACATCCGGGAATAAGTGGATCGTCGTGGCGACGGACTATCTCACCCGCTTTGCTGAAACTAAAGCTCTACCAAAAGGCAGCGCAGCCGAAGTGGCGAAATTTTTCGTCGAGAACATCCTGCTGCGACATGGTGCCCCAGAAGTCCTCATCACCGACAGAGGAACGGCTTTTACAGCAGAGCTCACCCAAGCCATTCTGCAGTACAGCCAGACAAGTCACAGGAGGACAACTGCCTACCATCCGCAGACGAATGGTCTCACGGAGCGCCTGAACAAGACCCTCGCCGACATGCTAGCAATGTACGTCGACGTCGAGCACAATACGTGGGATGCGGTCCTGCCGTATGTAACCTTCGCTTACAAGACGGCGGTACAAGAAACAACACGGATCACGCCGTTTAAGCTGGTTTACAGCAGGAACCCGACGACGACGCTCGACGCCATGCTGCCCCACGTCACTGACGAAGAGAATGTTGACGTCGCTAGCTATCTCCAGCGCGCCGAAGAAGCCCGACAGCTCGCCCGCCTACGGATCAAGAACCAACAGAGGACCGACAGCCGACACTACAACCTCCGACGACGCTTCGTCGAGTACCAGCCCGGTGACCGTGTTTGGGTTTGGACCCCTACACGCCGACGAGAACTGAGCGAGAAGCTCTGGCGTCGCTATTTAGGACCGTACAAGATCATCCGACGTATTGGCGTACTGGACTATGAGGTCGTGCCAGACGGCATTTCGCTATCACAGCGGCGCCGCTCACGACCTGAAATAGTCCACGTTGTGCGACTCAAGCCGTACTATACCAGCGTTAATGAACTTTGGGGCTTCGCGTAACTGATCTTTGGACTTTGTTTCTTTTCGTTCTTTTGTTACTTATGTTTAATAAGTGTCCTTTTGTGTTTCACTCTCTTATATTTGTAGCATCGGGAGGATGCTTTTTAAGAGGGGGGTATTGACACGTGTACTTATCTTTATCGGGCAACCACGTTTCACCACCTAACAAATGTAATCGCACAGCGTGGGACGCGCCTGCATGTATCCAAAGTTTCTGGAAAGTTATCGATGCTTCTATCCTCTGTCTGTTGTCGCCGAACCTTATGTTATCTGATTTCACCACCTGACGCGAATGGTGTAGAACATTGTGGAAGGCACGCGGGTCCGAACGATTAGTCTGGAACATTCGACGACTGTTCTTTAAAAGCCGACGCGCTTGACCCACCTATAAGATTTTCGACGATCGCCGACTGCGTTCGCCGCTCTCGTTGTGCTTTAAGTGTAGCCTATTCTGTGGGCACAGGTTCGCCCAATAAAAGCTAGTTTTGCCTTTCACAGTATTCTTACTGTATTATTTGACGTCACGACCACGTGACAATATGGCGCACAACAACGCTTCAAGCAAACACCTCTCCCTGTGTGTTCTGTGTACTGCGCAGACAAATAGCAGTGGTGCAGGCAAGGTAACGTTTAACATCAACTCACCACTCTCGTGTTAGCCTAAACATTGAAGAAATTAAGCTTTAGCCGTCAACATCACGAATCAAAGCATCCAGCACGGACAGCTTCGCTTACATCGATTCCCACGGTGCGTGGGATCTGCATAATTTTTTTACCCTTGCCTCTACTAACCATACTCGCGGACTTCTTAAACATAACTTAAAAGAAGTTCCAATGCATATTAAGAAACTAGCGTACACCGCATTAATCCGTCCCAAGCTCTCCCGAGCCTATAATGAAGAAACATGCACTCGCAATGTAGTTCAATATGAAATAAGTACGTATGGCTTCAACTTCTACATAGTGTGAGGAAAGTGAAACTTGTAAAATGGCCATGTACTACAAGATACGCCAGCACATTTCACTAACATACGAGAGATGCAGACCAGAATCTAAGCTACATGTGAACAATATCGCAGCTATTGCTGAAATGTTCGTCGAGTGCAATGTACAAGAGACGTCAGAAAATTTCTGAAAAATCTAAGGAGTGACAGGCCGGGTATGGAAATCATCGCGGACCAGAGTATAAACGCAAAACCCAGCACGTGGTTGTAAAACGCAAACGAGCTCACCCTTCCGGTATTGCCTGCACTTAGGGCGTACATCAAGTAAACAAAATAAATAAATAACAGGCCATTTCACAGACATCCATAGCCGTCATTTATTAACAAGGAGAAAAAATTGGCTGTGCTTTAGCTCTGGTTAAACCTGGTTGAATTGCGAAAGCAAAGTTTCCTGGGCACGTTGCAACCTCTTTCTCTCATTCACCCTAGCTTGCTTAGCTTTCGCCTTAGAATTTAACTGTTCCGAAGCAGTAGAGCAAGTAGATTCAGATATATACTCTTCGTCGGTAATTTCCATGGCGAGACTGACGAACCAACGCGTAGCGCACCGCTTATATCCCAGTGAAGCCACCACGGAGCGAGCGCAAAGGAGGTTGTCATATCAACGGAGACCACCTGTTAGGCGCGGCGCCAGCAGCGCCGGCTCGGGGGCCACGGCACTCCACGGCACACGCCACGAGCGGCTCCCTTCTAGCTGCGGCGGGGAGCAAGCTGACGTCACGCGTCGTCATAGCAACGGAGAGAACTGACGTCATACCACTTGCTAAGCGGCTGAAGAGAAACATTTGCCTAATTTGGACCCCTGCACACACGTCCGTTCCTGGCAACGAGGCGGCCCACGAGTTAGCCCAAGCTCTCTACTTCCGGGTTGCTGTGGAACCGCCCGACTGCCAGAACATGGACGAGCGTCTGCAAAATTATACGGAGATTGTCGAAACTTATCGTCTACGCAGGAGACTTGTGCCACCACCGCATAAAAGTCTAAACAATAGAGAGGCAGTCGCATGGCGGCGCCTGCAAGCTGGGAACTTCGTAAACCCGGTCTGGGCATACCATGTTATGCATGATAGAGAAAACGATGAGTGCAAACACTGTGGGGCGAGAGGGACCCTCGATCACATAATCTGGGAATGCGCTAGCTCCCCAGCGGCTAAAGCAAACATAAATTGTAGAGAGGCCTGGGAAGCCCTGCTGCGGAGCGAGGACCCTACCCCACAGCAACTCGCCATCCGCCTTGCGGAAGAAGCCGCGAAGAGTCAAGACCTCTTTGCTTGCTTCTCATCGCGGAGGTTCCGGCCCCCGTCCCCAAGGCCTGTGTGCCGGGGACGGGGAGTAGGGGCCTCCTTATCCGGCGGTACAATAAAGTTGCTATCATCGTCATTAAACGCCGCGCCGGCTCTGGGGGGCCACGGCATACGCGACGAGCGGTTAGACCTGGCGTAGTATTGCTTTCGCAATGATAAATGTTTTAGAAAGGCGGGAAGCCTGCAGAAGAGGAACAGGTCGAAACAGCTGCTCCGAAACATCTGAAACAATACGGCACCCTCTCTCCCCACGAAACCGGCAAAAATGGCGGCGAGGCGGATGATTCCGGTACGTGTCATTCCTTCCCGTTTCACGCTCGAGCTCGCGAGGGTAATGGGCCCGGCGTCAAGCGTCAGCTGATCAACTCAACAAGGTCTTACTCTTTATGTTCGCTGAGGTCGTGCATAATTACGAAAACCGCTATAATAACCGTCTCTTGTTTAGATGAAGCACGAACAATTGGGCGCGAGTTCGGAGAGATGACAAAAGCGCAATAGCTTCTTTTTTTTAAGTGCTTACAATTATGCGCTTCATAACTCGAGGAGGCAGTGAATAGAGCAGTGCACATATTAGTTTGATATGTACGTACTCACATTTAGAAGCCCTGCTGTGCGTTCTCAAGGTTTGTACCGGCGAACCGCATTCCTTCGTTTCCCGGGCAGCCGTCTAAACTCCTCACAACATACCCTCAAAGTTTCGTCGACGAACACCACAAGGAACACAAGAGTTTTGGAGCACATCGATATGTAAGGTGCAGAAGAACAGGAAGCAGCTTGTCGAAATGTCCAGCCGGTCCACAACCAAATGACGCAACCGTTGCGCGGCAAATTTATCCCTCCTCAAGGCCGTAGTCACACAAGGGGGAGAGGGTTAGGAGCGACCGCCAAGCCCGGCACCTGCGCCGCTTCTGCAAGCACTGCGTGCGCGCCAAATCACCGGCCTGGCTCTTGAGTGCCGTGTGCAGGCGTTGTCTTATTGGTTAGCTTGAGCCACGAGATCTGCCGCTTCGCTAGTCGCACGCGCGTCAGTGTTCGCCTGTCCTTGAACTCGTTGACCGCGCCAGCTCCGTCGGCTTTTACGGGAAAAGGTGATTATGGCGCGAATACGTAGAAGTAGTAGATGTTTGATGGTGACATTGAGCGCTGTTTGATTGCTGAATATTTCCAATACAACGGTGTTTCTTTCCTTGTTTTTCTTCTTTCTTTAATGAATATAAAGGAAAGCGATGTAGTCACCCTATACAATGATGACGCCTACTCGTTTTCGTTTCGACTGGCCCGTTCAGTTCATCATCATCATCATCATCAGCCTGGTTACGCCCACTGCAGGGCAAAGGCCTCTCCCATACTTCTCCAACTGCCCCGGTCATGTGCTAATTGTGGCCATGTTGACCCTCCAAACTTTCTAATCTCATCTGCCCACCTAACTTTCTGTCGCCCCCTGCTACGCTTCCCTTCCCTCGGAATCCAGTCCGTAACCCTTAATGACCATCGGTTATCTTCCCTCCTCATTACATGTCCTGCCCATGCCCATTTCTTTTTCTTGATTTCAACTAAGATGTCATTAACGCGCGTTTGTTCCCTCACCCAATCTACTCTTTTCTTATCCCTTAATGTTACACCTATCATTCATCTTTCCATAGCCCGTTGCGTCGTCCTCAATTTAAATAGAACCCTTTTCGTAAGCCTCCAGGTTTCTGCCCCGTACGTGAGTACTGGTAAGACACAGCTGTTATAAACTTTTCTCTTGAGGGATAATGGCTATCTGCTGTTCATGATCTCAGAATGCCTGCCAAACGCACCCCAGCCCATTCTTATTCTTCTGATTATTTCACTCATGATCCGGATCAGCAGTCACTACCTGTCATAAATAGATGTATTCCCTTACCACCTCCAGTGCCTCACTACCTATCGTAAACTGCTGTTCCCTTCCGAGACTGTTAAACATTACTTTAGTTTTCTGCAGATTAATTTTTAGTCCCACCCTTCTGCTCTGCCTCTCCAGGTCAGTGAGCATGCATTGCAGTTGGTCCCCTGAGTTACTAAGCAAGGCAATATCATCAGCGAAGCGCAAGTTACTAAGGTATTCTCCATTTACTCTTATCCCCAATTCTTCCCAATCCAGGTCTCTGAATACCTCCTGTAAACATGCTGTGAATAGCATTGGAGAGATCGTATCTCCCTGCCTGACGCCTTTCTTTATAGGGATTTTGTTGCTTTCTTTATGGAGGACTACAGTGGCTGTGGAGCCGCTATAGATATCTTTCAGTATTTTTACGTACGGCTCGTCTACACCCTGATTCCGCAATGCCTCCATGACTGCTGAGGTTTCGACTGATTCAAACGCTTTCTCATAATCAATGAAAGCTACATATAATGGTTGGTTATATTCCGCACATTTCTCTATCACCTGATTGATAGTGTGAATATGATCTATTGTTGAGTAGCCTTTACGGAATCCTGCCTGGTCCTTTGGTTGACGAAAGTCTAAAGTGTTCCTGATTCTATTTGCAATTACCTTAGTAAATACTTTGTAGGCAACGGACAGTAAGCTGATCGGTCTATAATTTTTCAAGTCTTTGGCGTCCCCTTTCTTATGGATTAGGATTATGTTAGCGTTCTTCCAAGATTCCGGTACGCTCGAGGTCATGAGGCATTGTGTATACAGGGTGGCCAGTTTTTCTAGAATAATCTGCCCACCGTCCTTCAACAAGTCTGCTGTTACCTGATCCTCCCCAGCTGCCTTCCCCCTTTGCATAGCTCCCAAGGCTTTCCTTACTTCTTCCGGCGTTACTTGTGGGATTTCGAATTCCTCTAGACTATTCTCTCTTCCATTATCATCGTGGGTTCCACTCGTACTGTATAAATCTCTATAGAACTCCTCAGCCACCTGAACTATCTCATCCATATTAGTAATGATATTGCCGGCTTTGTCTCTTAACGCATACATCTGATTCTTGCCAATTCCTAGTTTCTTCTTCTCTGCTTTTAGGCTTCCTCCGTTCCTGAGAGCTTGTTCAATTCTATCCATATTATACTTCCTTATGTCAGCTGTCTTACGCTTGTTGATTAACTTCGAAAGTTCTGCCAGTTCTATTCTGGCTGTAGGGTTAGAGGCTTTCATACATTGGCGTTTCTTGATCAGATCTTTCGTCTCCTGCGACAGCTTACTGGTATCCTGTCTAACAGAGTTACCGCCGACTTCTATTGCACACTCCTTAATGATGCCCACAAGATTGTCGTTCATTGCTTCAACACTAAGGTCCTCTTCCTGAGTTAAAGCCGAATACCTGTTCTGTAGCTTGATCTGGAATTCCGCTATTTTCCCTCTTACCGCTAACTCATTGATCGGCTTCTTATGTGCCAGTTTCTTCCGTTCCCTCCTCAAGTCTAGGCTAATTCGAGTTCTAACCATCCTGTGGTCACTGCAGCGCACCTTACCGAGCACGTCCACGTCTTGTATGATGCCAGGTTTAGCGCAGAGTATGAAGTCTATTTCACTTCTAGTCTCGCCGTTCGGGCTCCTCCACGTCCATTTTCGGCTATCCCGCTTGCGGAAGAAGGTATTCATTATCCGCATATTATTCTGTTCCGCAAACTCTACTAATAACTCTCCCCTGCTATTCCTAGTGCCTATGCCGTATTCCCCCACTGCCTTGTCTCCAGCCTGCTTCTTGCCTACTTTGGCATTGAAATCGCCCATCAGTATAGTGTATTTTGTTTTCACTCTACCCATCGCCGATTCCACGTCTTCATAGAAGCTTTCGACTTCCTGGTCATCATGACTGGATGTAGGAGCGTAGACCTGTACAACCTTCATTTTGTACCTCTTATTAAGTTTCAGAACAAGACATGCCACCCTCTCGTTAATGCTATAGAATTCCTGTATGTTACCAGCTATATTCTTATTAATCAGGAATCCGACTCCTAGTTCTCGTCTCTCCGCTAAGCCCCGGTAGCACAGGACGTGCCCGCTTCTGAGCACTGTATATGCTTCTTTTGGCCTCCTAACTTCACTGAGCCCTATTATATCCCATTTACTGCCCTCTAATTCTTCCAATAGCACTGCTAGACTCGCCTCACTAGATAACGTTCTAGCGTTAAACGTTGCCAGGTTCATATTCCAATGGCGGCCTGTCCGGTTGCACTTAATGCGTCACTAGTCACTGTGTTCGTTCTGCGATAACAAGGAAAATTTCTGTGCTTGTACTGGCGAAGACGTAATCCGGAGTACATTCTTAAACAAATGTACACTGTTTGGGTGGTATCTTGCCACACAAGAATAATCGTCATTTGTCTTGCTTGCGTTTCCTTTCTTGAAAACGCTGTGCTCGCTACCTTCCTGTCGAGAATGCTCTGTCATGGTGATAACGCGCATGCCGTTCGTCACTTGGAAGGGCTGGGCTCAGAGCGCTTAAGAAAGGAAATAAGGAAACTAAAGAATAATAAACTGAACTAAACTGAAGTGCGTATCTCTGGTATTCGCCTCTTCTCTGGCTCACGTGCTCTCACTCTGCACAACCTCTCCTATAGCCAGTGACACAGATAGCAGCTCGTAAAGAACACCTCCATTTATAGTATTGTTATTTTATTATTATTATTTTGTTTTTGTATAAGGTAAACACCAATTTGTCAACTTAGGCCAGCATCCAGTGTAATGATTGGGGTCGGGCATGAAATAGATGGTAGCTGGCCCATGCCGTCGTCCAACTTATCCACGCTGAGGACAAGGTTGTAGGGAGAGACTTGTCATGGAGAACGAGGAATATGGGATTTATTTACAGTATCTACATGAGAACGTTACAGTTCATCAGTCTAACATGACTGAAAGAGGAATGCACACTGAGGAGCCCGCCAACGGCTCCTTAAATACACTCTGTTCTCCCTAGATCTCTAGGTGAGGGAAAACGGCCGTTCGACCAAACGGAGCGTCCAGAGTAATCGTAGCCGACCCACCTTTGAGGGGGAGGGTTTATACATTCACTTCCGCAGAGGTTTCACTGACCACACGGAGGTGAGTGTGTTCTCGCAGACACGGTGACTGACCCTAGCAGGCGCCTCTTAATCCTCGAGCTTACCTCGATCGCACAGTGGCCGCCACGGCTGTCCATTGCCTGGCGTCTTCAAAGCTGCGTGAGACGGCACCGCAAAGCTTCTCGTTCCAGGAATTCCCTTGCTCCAACCAGACCTTGACGGTGACGGCGTACACACTAACAATACTTGCTCCGCCGACTGCGGCTAGCCATCTCGGCGCCGTCCCCCGGTTGACGCGGCGCATTCTTGTATTCACAAAGCCGGTTGTCGCCGCAGCAGATATCCGGGCACCGAACGGCTGGGAAGTCGTTCGGCGTCATTGAGTTATTGTTAACCTAGGTAGGACATTACGCAATATAATATCAGGAGCTTGGTGGCGCAACCCACCGCCCGCGCGCTGCCAGAGCCAGCCAGAGCGCATGCGTTTTTCTCGTGTTGCCCCGTCCATCAAGCAGCGCACTTCGGTGCGCGTTCGGTTTTCTCTGGCCGAGTGCATTTTCGCCTGGCAGAGTTTTGGATGCTTTCTGGCTAGCAGACGAGAAAAAGAAACAATGGTCGCTAGCCGCCATCACTGTGGGGGCTCGACGGATTGCACCGCGTTCGCTTGAGCGCAACCTCTCCAGAAAGTCTTGTCTCGCCGGTGTAGGATACCGAGCAGTATGCGCATGGTTCTTGGTGGACCAAGGGTCTCGTGTTTTCTTTGACATTCCTTTAATAGCCATATTAGTTGCCCAAAGTAAGCATTCGATTGTGACCAACATACTTTGCGTTTCTTTTATTACGGTGCCCCCGCCTCACAAAAGGAAAAAAGAAGCATTGTTGCGATGCAGCGAATTGTCGCATCGTGAAAGTTCTATTTTGTTACTTCTTTTGCGGAAAGAAATGGGCCATGGGACGCTTCAGTTGCCGGATACTCTTACTATATTATTGCGATAGCAATTATATGAACACTCTAAGCGCACTCCTGCCGTCGCCGTCGTCCTCATGTTCCGCATAAAGTCCAAGTGCGGTAACATCGTGACCCCGCGCCGCATGCTGTATGTGCAAGTGAAAGCAAACGGGGGGGGGGGGGGCGGCGGGGAATGGGTGAGCCGACGATGGTGGCTGTCTTGTGTGCGCAAGGGAGAAAAGTGAGGAGCAAGCGCGCCGCCTTCCGTCGTGCGCGATACATCGGATGGAGTGGATGGAATGGGGCCAGGATCTAGGATTCTGTGAATCTGTGATTGCGCAACATGTTTATTTGCCTTGTTTGACGCATTATATACCGTGACTTTTTCTTAGATACGTAGATTTATTAGAGACTTATTTATACGTATGCTTAAATATCTTGTTGCGAGGTTTTGTGTATACGTGCAGTGAACTTTGTTTCCAGTGGCACTTTTTTGCCCTTTATCAAGCTGTTTCTTCCCATTTGTATATTCCATTGTATCTTCGCATTTCTAATGTACGAGGGCGAGTCAAATGAAAGTGAGCCTACCCACCGCGCGCAATTATGGTTCTGTTGATTATCTGCAAGGCCTGCGCGTAGCACACAGGGATCTCTCATTTACAAAAGTGACACGCTGGTGTGCGCATAAATGTTCTTTAATGCTCTCATACACTGGGTTGTACATGGTTGCGTGCCGTAATGGACGTTCCAGAAGTTGAGCAGCGTGGTGCCGTGAGGTTTTTGACAGCTCAAGGTGTTTCTCAAAAAGAAATTAGTCGCCGTATGGCTGCCGTGTACATGGAACATTGCATTTCATTGGCCACTGTGAAGCGTTGGAACAAACGGCGCAAAAAAGGACCTGAAAGTTGCAAGGACGATCCCAGACCGGGCCAAAGCCATCGTGCAATCACCCCTAACAAAATTGCAAAGGTTGATGAGCTGATGAGACAAGAACGGAGGATAAGCTTCGATGAACTGCTAGGCGTGTGAATATCAGTCACGGTTTGGTTCACGCCATAATTCATGAACATCTCGGTTATCGGCTCTTGTGCGTGCAGTGGATGCGCAAGATTTTGAACTACCGCCAGAATACGGAGAAGATCGGCGTTGCCTTTACTCATCTGATCCGCTATCACAATAAGGGTGACGATTTCTTGTCTGCAATAGTAATTGGAGACGCACCATCATGCCACTACTAAGACTCTGAAACACGACGGCAAAGCTTACAATGGAAACATTCGAACTCGCCACCCCCAAAGAAAGCAAAGGCCATCATTTCTGCCAGAAAGGTGCTGTTGACTTTTATTTTTCGATCGTCAGGGGCCATTACTCATAGAATTCGCTAAATCTTGAGAGACTATCAATTGTTTCCGATATTGCGAAACGCGGGATCGGCAGTGTGCCCCAATCAAGAACAAGCTACGTGGAAAATTGACGAATGAGGTCATCTTGTTCCATGACAATGCCCGTCCCCACGTCGCTGATGGGGTTAATACAAAACTGGCAAAGTTCAAGCGGGAAACGCTGCAACATCTGCCACACAGCTAAGACCTGTTGCCTTGCAACTTCCACATTTTGGGGCAAACGAAAAAACAGCTTAAGGGAACCAGATTCGTCTCGGACGATGCAGTGAAAGTCAGTTGCAGAGGTTTTGAAGGAGCGACCCAAGGAGCTTATGAGACGGGAATTGCGCGACTCGTTAGTCAATGGGACAAATGTCTAAATGCTCATGGGGGCTACTTTTAATTATAGTACCCCGTTTGTCATATATTCGCATTGGCTCCCTTTCATTTGACTCGCCCTGGTATATTCTGCAGAACTCCTGCTTTTTATACGTGCTCTGTTGCGACTATAATTTCGGTGCAATTACAATACACGTCCGGTGACAGCTGCTGCTGCGTAATACGCTGGAACAAATGACAGCGTCATTCAGATTTTTCACTGGCCGTTGCATATGTACAAGAATGTAAACAAGGATCTTGAATGACAAAGTGTCATTAATATATTTGTTCTCAACTTGTTCATTTCATGACCTTTACATTTTTCATATCAGCGGAATGCACTACTTTGCTGGCTTCGAACTGATGTAGTTCTAAAGTTCGTGTGATATTTTCTTTCCTTATTAAATAGACAAAACACATGAAAGCATTGACATCAGTTATGTGGGGCACAATTTTTGGCACATACGAGTATATACTTTTATGAAAAAAATACATACTTTACTTGTATTTACAGTGCTTAGTGTTCAAGAATTCGTTTGCAGCATCTCTGGCAATGGCAATGTAGTTATTATTCATGTATTTGATCCCTAGGCAAATTGTTTGAGAGGAAGCTTTAGCTCAGGCCCTACTCCGACGCGGCCTATTCAGATACATGTAAAACGCAGAAACGCTTTTCTGTGATAACTCCTGAATCGCTTTTAACGAAATTTGTTGCATTTGAGAGAGTAAGTTAAATTCTAGTGTCTGTTGGAAGCAGAATTTCAATTTAGGGCCTGAACTTTGTTTAAAATATATAGAAAAATTTGAAAGTTCGAAAAAAGTAGAAGCACAAAGTTTACAAATTAATAGCTCTGCATCAAGAACAGATATCGCGGTTCTGTAAACGGCATCCATTGCACCATTCAAAGCGGACAAATTCGATATGTCAATTTGTATCTTACGTAGATTAGTATTGTTATGTACAAGGGTTCTGCAAAAGCCGTACTTCCATAATACTTAATTTTTTTAGACTCATGTGTAACATATCAATATTGTCCGCTGTAGATGTACTATTATGTGCGATTCACAGAATTGTGATATCAATTTTCATTGCTGATTTACAGAGTTCTAAACTTAATTGTCTCGTTTTCTGAAAATTTTCGATTTTTGCCACTTTCAATAAAATATTGACGACATAAATCGAAAATTCGAAACAAACGTTCACTAGAATTTAAGTTTTTCTTTTAAATCCAACAAACCTCGTCAGATTTGGTGCAGTGGTTGCCGAGAAAAACGAATTCTCCTTCTACGTGTATTTAGACAGGAGCATCCGACCTAATGTTTCCTCTTAAGGAGGAGGCCGAGCTGCAACGTGAGCCCCCCCCCCCCCCCCCCCCCGAACAAAATTTCTGGCTACGCCACTGGTTGTCAAGGACATCCATTGCAACGAGCGTCGAAGTTGGCGTCATAAAATAAAGAACCAGCTTATCGTCGTGCGCTTTCCTTTCCGCTATAAGCACCATAGTTCCGCTTTCGCGCTGCTGTCGGCTCTGTCTTAGCTCTGTTTCTGGCCGTAGTAGCCGTAGCGCCGTCTGCGGGAGCCGTTTTACTCACCGACGGCGCAACGTCACTATGAGACCATGACGTCAACACTCCTCGATCGGAGGGCGGGTGATTTCACCTGCGCTAGAGGTACGCGGACGCTTCAGAACGCATTTTCTCTTAAAACAAGACTCTTCTTCGCACGAAACAAGCGTTTCGAGGTTTCTGGGGTGGTATTTCAACAGTCCACGTTGACTTAATATTGACCTTTGGTGTCCCTTTAAGCTTGCATAAGCCCGCCCGCTGAGGAGCTCCCAGTGGACGCACCACTCTCGACCAGCCACGGCCACCGTTGGACACTTGCGGTCGCGTCGAACTGACGAAGTGCCCGGTGAACAATTAGCATCTGCGTTTAAGGGCAGTGAGGAGATTCTTGGTTCACCGAGAAATGGCAATTATATGGGAGTGCTTGAGGCCATTGCCAAGTTTGATCCCTTTCTAGAGGAGCACATCAAACGCTACGAGAACAAAGGAAAAGCTCACCCATCGTATCTGTCAAAAACCATTTGTGATGAATTTATCGAGGATATGGCAAAGGCTGTCAAGGAACGTCTCGTTGACGAAGTGAAACGCGCAAAATACTTCTCTTTAATTGTTGATTCGGCTCCAGACCTTACTCACGTCGATATGCTGTCAGTTGTTTTACGGTACTATTTAAATGGGAAAGTGTACGAACGGTTTCTTGGATTTGTTCCAATTGAATCGCATACCGGCTTGTATCTTTTCGATACCGTGATGTTGCTATGGACGACCAATGGCATCTCAATTGATGATTGTAGGGTCCAAGCTTATGATAATGATATTCCCTCTGAAAGAGCACAGCTCCACCGAAGTAGTAGACGCGCTTTCGACAGTAATCGCACGAGTTGAGTTTCCAGCCGAAATTCAGGCGGATCAAGGCTCAGTATTCACCAGCGCACTGACTTCCACATTCTTGCAAAAGTGCGGGGTAAAGTTGATACACAGTTCCGTCTCTCACCCTCAATCAAATAACGTAGAGAGGTGGCATTCAGTGCTTAAGAAAGTTTTGCGGGCGCTCTGTTACGAACACAAGGAGGACTGGGAGAATTGTCTTCCGGCCATTTTGTTTGCTTTGCAAACGGTTCCTCGTGGGGCTACAGGGTCTCGCCAGCAGAACTAGTGTATGGGAGGACACCCCGTTCTCCGCTGAAAATCTTGAGAGATGTGGTGCAGAATACGTGCAGAATACGTGTTAAATGTGCTGGAACGGCTAAGTGCAACCCAAGAACTAGTCGAAAAGAACATGGGAGTAGCTCAAAAGAACGCCAAATTCTATTACGACAAGAATGCGAGGCTTCGTACGTTTAACGCCGGAGGCCAGGTAATGATCCTCAAACCTTCTAGAAACAACAAGCTTGAAGTTCACTGGGACGGGCCCGTTAAAGTGTTGCACAAACTTTCAGATAATAACTATGCTCTGAAAATGCCCGGTCGTAGGAAGGAGGTGGGGATATACCACAGCAATTTGATGAAGCCGTACGTAGAGCGAAGCGGAATCGTTAATTGTACCATCACGGAGCAGGATGACACTAGTACCGAGCTTAATGAGTATAGGGCGACTTCCAACTCTGAAATCAGCCTAGAAGAAGTGGTAAAACATTTGGTAAGCTCGCACTCTCTTTGACCCGAGCAGCTAGATGGCGTAAGAGGGCTGTTAGGGCAATATCTCGGCAGATTCAGCGACGGGCCAGGTAAAACCGAGCGAATAATGCATGGAATAGAGCTGACTTCAACCGAACCCGTAAGATCGAAGCCTTACAGGGTGTCTCCACGACAGAGAGAAATTATGGAGGCACAGATATAGCGCATGCTAGAGTTGGGAGTTAGTGAGCCAGCTGAGAGTGACTGTACGTCACCGCTAATACTTGTAGAAACCCCTAACTAGGACCCTCGTCCGTGTGTTGATTACATAAAGTTAAATGCCATCACTAGGGATCAGCTGTACCCGATACCCAACATTGAGGAACGAATTCAAAGAGTTAGCGCTGCTAAATACATTTCAACTATAGATTTCCTGCGGGGATACTGGCAAGTTCCCATTTCGGAAAGTGCCAGCCGCTATGCCGCATTTATCTCACCTGTAGGCACTTTTCGCCGTCTCGCACTCAGCTTCGGACTGAAGAACACGCCGTTTAGCTTCTCTAAGTTAATGGATATTGTCCTGAAAGACTTGCAGGGGCTCGCCTTGCCCTATCTTGATGATGTAGCAATTTTTTCGGACAGCTGGGAACAGCACGTATCGCATCTCAAACAGGTGTTCTCACGGTTGAGGGAAGCTGGCTTAACGATGAAAGCGGAAAAGTGTAGGTTTGGGTGCTCGCAGGTTACTTATCTGGGCCGTGTTGTTGGTCAGGGCACGAGACGGTCGGCCGAGCTGAAAACAGCTATACGATCGGAGAATTTTCACAGCCGCGCACGAAGACAAACATTCGTTCATTTTTGGGACTGGGGTACTATCAACGGTACATTCCAAATTACTCGCAAATAGCAAGTACTTTAACGGACGCCCTCCGAAAGGGAGCACCGAATAGCGTGCACTGGAATAAGGACAAAGAGAACGCTTTCCAAAATTTGAAAACGCTATTGGTTTCTTGTCCTGTGCTTCACGCGCCAGACTACACAAAAGAATTCATAGTTCAGTGCGACGCAAGCGACAGAAGTATGGGCGTGGTACTTAGTCAGGTCGGCGACGATAATGAGGAACATCATATCCTCTATGCCAGCCGTAAACTAACTGTAAGAGAGGAAGCCTACAGCGCTTCAGAGAAGGAATGCGCTTGTTTAGTTTGGGGCCGCCCAGAAGTTGCCGTGTGACTTGTACGGAGCGAAGTTCATCTTCGAGACCGACCACTGTCCTCTGACGTGGCTCAATCAAATCTCACACAAGAATGGCCGCTTGCTCCGATGGAGCCTCACTCTCCAAGAGTATAACTTCTCCGTTAGATATAAGAAGGGAACGTTGCATAGCAATGCGGATGGTTTGAGCAGACTAATTTGAATTCTGCGTTTGAGGGTCACGCCTAAATTTTAGGGTTACTAGTGTTAATGTTGTTAAGCCTAGAAGATCCCCTCTCATTTAGCAGGATTCCCTCCATGATTGCTGAATTTGTGAGCACGAAATTGCTTCGAAAATTGGCGTAGCGAAATGCAGCATTTTTTGTTTAATGAGAGCAGCATTCCGGGCAAGTTGGTAATCCATTACTCAAATGATATTGCGCAACAACAAAAAAATGACACGGACGTAAGAGAGGACGACACAGCAAGCGCGAACTTTGAACTAAGTTTATTGTACCACTGAATCGATTTTATACATGTGAAGTAGTGTAGACAACGCATGCGCTTACATGAAAATGAACTGCGCATTCATGTAACATAGTTACGAGTCATGTGATGCCGCCTCCAAGAAACTTAGTTCCTTTTTCTGTGAGAGCCAGAGAAGGGAAGCTAACACACTTATCACCCAATTTCGCGATCATCTGCGCTTCAGGTATTTCACGGATGAGCTGCGTGCTGCCACAGGAAACAATCGTGCGTTGGTCCTCAAGAGGTCTGCAGCCATGATAGCGACAATGAATCGCCAAGAAACCACCGGAGCCATTTTTACATTGTTGCTGTGTTCGCGAAGCCGATCACTGAGGCAACGCCCAGTTTGTCCGATATATTGCTTCCCACATGAAAGCTGGAGGTTGTAAACCACCCGGTGGACACACTCGACGAACTTTTTGTGGTGATGCTTTCTGCACTTATCGGAAGGGACGGCTCTTACGTCCGTGTCATTTTTTTGCACAATATCATTTGAGTAAATTTTTGTTTCTGCACTTACGTTTTCTTTGAAGCCCAGCGGGTCTAAAGTGAGATCCAAGATACGTCATCTCGGCGCAGAGCCATGTTGTGGGGTTCGTATTGCAGTTGCCGGTCCTTGTTGGATGTTTTGGGACGGTGACATCATTGCACAAGTGGTCGCTGCAAGCCAAGGCAACACCCCCTTGCCACCAGCCGTTCTCTTCCTGCCCAGCGGTTGTCAGCGCTAGACAGTGGAGATTATCCGGGCCATGGAGGAGCTGTTAGGAACGGCCTGCAGAGGTGCCGACATGCAAAGTTTTCTAATCCAGCTGCAGCTGCGAGCGTGGCCGGCTTCCCTGAAGAGATCATGTAATCCTTCACCACCTGCCGCGGTGGTGACGACGATGTGGCGCGTCAACACCCCCTCGGCGCCGCTATGACTAAACGCGGTCGGCGGACCAAGCATTGTTCGTGGATTCGCCGTATCCGCTGTTTGAAGCTGGGGAGCCCCTGGAAGAAATCTTGCGCGCCGTCTCACGGGGCTTAGAAGTCATGGACGGACGCGGTGGTCATTGTCTGCGGGGTCAACACTGGGATGAAGAGGCGCCTGCCCGGGCCAAACCCCGTGTCTCGAAGAACCCTCTGACCTCGGCGTGGTCAGTAAAACCTGTGTGGAAGTGCGTGTAACCCTCTTACTAAAAGGCGGGTCGACTACAATGACGTTGGACGCTACGAATTGGCGGTGAACTGCCGTTTTTCCCTCACCTAGGGATCTAGGAAGGACAGAGCGTTTATAAGCAGTTGTTGTGCGGCTGCTGAGTGTGCTTTCTCTCGCAGTCATGCTAGACTGATGACCTGCAACTTCCTTATGTAGATACTGTAAATAAACCCATATTCCTCGTTCTCGATGAGAAGCAGTCCTTCCCTTCAACAACGCCCTCAGCGTGGATAAGTTGGACGACGGCATAGGCCAGCTACCATCTATTTCATGCCCGACTCCAAACATTACAACGCACCCCTACGCACCATAATTGGAATGCGACGGCGTGATAGACATGGTGAACAAAGGATACAGGGAAGGCCCTTGTGCGCCCCTGAAACCTTTTGCGCATTTCCCTGTCGCTTCAGTGGCACCTAAAGCCCCCGACGCGACACCACGGCACGAGAAGGGGCGAGACTCGTTGACCCCCCAGACCCCGGCTGTCAGAAAACCCGCTGTACGCGACCCCTCGTCGACCAGAGAAGCGGTGTCAGGATTGGGGGCTCAATCCCATCGCTCGAGATCCGTTGCCAAGATTGGAGTCCGGCATGAATTCGAAGGTAGCTGGCCCATGCCGTCGTCCAACTTAAACACGCTGAGGACGTTGATGAAGGGAAGAACTGCTTCTCATCGAGAACGAGGAAAATGGGTTTATTTACAGAAATTAAATCAGTCTAACATGACTGCTGAAGAAAAAGAGTGTCAGTCCAACATGACTGCTCAAGAGAAAGTGTGTCAGTCCAACCTGACTGCACGAGAGAAGTGTGTCGAGCCTCCGCACAACACCCGTTTTTAAACCCTCGGTCCTCCGGCGATGCAAGGCAGCGAAAGTTCGTTTCGTCATTGCAAAACTAGCCGCCTCCCGCGACAAGGTGACGCACACACACACACGCAAACACACAGGTGCGAAGGACTGGAGCCGACGACAGAGGGGAGTCGTTCCGCAGTATCGTTTACGCCTACACACACGCAAACACACAGGTGCGAAGGACTGGAGCCGACGACAGAGGGGAGTCGTTCCGGGAAGCTCGGAGACATTCTGGGTAGCTCGTTGTCCCGCCGCGGCTTGCTCATGCATAGCAAAATCAGGTTCGCGCTGGGGACCTCGGGCACAATAGTTCGTCCGTCGAACCCGTTTCGTCACAACGGAGATGGGGCTCGTGGATGGAGGCGGTTTTCCACACAAAGCCCGCTTCTTCGAACGCAGTCTAGCTGCAGCGACGGAGAGTGGGGGATGCGCGCATTGTCCCCCAGTCGTAATTGGGTGGCAATATTTCCTTGCAGCTCGCCATTCTTAACAGCGGGCAGAGCTCATTGCGAGACTCATTCTCCCGAGCCGAGCGCAGCGCTAGCGGATAGGATTTCACGTAATCCTACGATCGCAAGCGCGCGCAGCGAAACGAGCCACTCGCTGCCGCCTTTGCCTGGAAGTTTGTCGGAACATGAGAAGGCGCGCCTGTCATCGCTGCTGAACCAATTTCACGCGATGTTTACAGATAGGCCGGAACGCACCACTCTTGTGCGACACCGGATCGACACAGGCGACGCGCTACCATGGAAATACAATCCTAGGCCCGTAAGTGTAGCCAAAAGGAAATCTATCGATCTCGCAATGGACGAAATGATCGAGACTGTGGTAATCCGCCGATCTAATAATCCGTGGGGTTCTCCGGTAATGCTGGTCCCGAAAAAAGACGTCTTTCGTCTTTGCGTGGACTACCGCCGACTCAATGAAGTCACTCGGAAGGATGGTTACCTTATGCCGAGCATTGACTCAATCGTGGCGAGCCTAGGTGGCGCACATTGTTTTACCATTCTAGGTGCTAGCCGCGGTTACCTGCAAGTGCCGATGGAGCCAAGGGACGCGGAGAAAACCGCTTTCACTTCGCATAGAGGCTTGTACGAGTTCACTCGCATGCCCTTTGGCTGCTCGGGCGCTGCAGCGACTTTCCAGAGATTGATGGACAGAGTTGTGGGAAGGGCAAAATGGCAATACGCCCTAGCCTACCTAGACGATATTGTCCTCTTCTCTCGCACCTTTGAGGAACACCTCCACCGCTTCGAGGACATCCTCGGAAGGCTACGCGCTGCCGGAATCACTCTGAAACCGAAGAAAGCTCAGATCGCAGAGACCCGTGTCTCACTGCTGGGCTTTGCAATAGAGCGAGCCCGTGTTTTGCCGAGAGGACAAGGTCCGAGCTATCCTCGATTACCCAACGCCGGCGAACATACAGGCCCTCAGACGCTTTTTGGGCATGGTTAATTACTAGCGCCAATTCGTACCCAATTGCGCCGCTCTACAGGCTCCCTTGACCCGTTGTTGAGGAAGTCTACAAGCTGGAGCTAGGGTGCGGGGCAAGGTGCTGCCTTCAGGGCTCTCTCTAAAGCTCTTGTGGACACAGCTGAGTTGAAGCTGCCCGAGCTGAACAGGGAGTTCGCAGTCCAAGCTGACGGGAGCGACCTGGGAATAGGTGCAGTGCTACTCCAAGGAAATGAGGACGTTCTTCGGCCAGTGGCCTTTGCCAGCCGATCGTTGACGCCCGCAGAGCGTAACTGTTCCGTGACTGAACGTGAGTGTCTAGCGATAGTGTTCGCTCTGCGTAAGTTCGATCACTACGTCGACGGAGTGCCTTTTGTTGCCTTGTCCATGGACGGAGTGCCTTGTCCATGGACAAGAACGGCACCGAGAGCGGCGCTGCTGCGCCGGCGTTGAGAGCGCCGCGTGCGAAGCAAAATTCTTTTAGCGGGTGGTACCCCTCTCCCATCTCTCGTTCGCACCGCCTTGATTGCCTCCTGCACTGCGCGTGTTTGGGCACGTTTCGTGCCGCGCGCGGTGTGTGCCTACAGGTGTGCGCGTGGACATTTCATTCGAAGGGCGATGTACAGTCTGTTTCACATTTAGGGGGAAACTCGGAGCACATTGCATCATGATGCGGCGAGCGCTTGAGTCAGGCGGAGGCAGCAGCTCGCGTAGGTGCTCGAGGGGCGGGATCTTGAACGGCGTCGTCTGCTACGGCGGCGCGCGCTGGCCGCACTGTCGGGAAACCGTCTACTGTCAGTTGCAGGGCGCCCATCTCATCGTTACTGCGTGAAATGAGCCGGTATTCTTTACTAAGCGTTGTGCGACGCCCACTGATACGCCTGGAAGGTAAGTTCATCGCTGCAGGGCAGTCATAGACGACGTACTGATTCCATACATTCTTGACGGCCCGTTTCTGGAAGGCGACTATATATTCTAACGCGATAGGTCGCCGATCCACACTCCTCGCGTTGTGCAACAACTGCTGGAAGAGCGCGCAGTCACTCTCTTGGAGTGGTCGCCTCAATCCCCGGGTGCCAACATCATTTAAAATGTCTGGGGCCCGTTGAAAGTATCGCTGCCACACCATCCCCTCTATCAGTCGCCCGAAGATAGGCTTCGATCCACCATCGTCAGCGACTGAGACGTGCTGCGAATGAACACATCCTTGATCAAGTCATTCTACACTTCACTGCCTTCAGGATGAGCGCTGTCATCGCTGCCGCTGGGGACATGACGAGATACTAACCGAAGTTCCGAGCGTGACGTGTCCAATTCCCCGCCGGCGGGCAGGGTCTCTCTGGTGTAGTGATTGATTGTCTAGAAAAATCACTTCCAGCTCATTGTCTTAACCTAAAACATTCCTTTAATCGTACCCGTTTGTTTCATCGTGTTCGACCCCCATAGTAATCATTGTTGAGTGCTTTGTTTTCCTTTCGAGTCAAACAAAGACTGAGCACTTTGCACGCACATCTTGGTGCGTCTTGTCGCTGCTTATTACGGTAGCACACACAGTGAACAAATATACGTGCACGCGCTCAGTACCCCACCCTTTCGAAAGAACAAACGAAGCATGCTGTTAAAAGAAGTTTGTGGAACTCCATTATCGCTAATGAAGGCTCAGAGTTTGGCGCCGCACAACGTTTAGTAAAGAATATCAGCTCAGCTCCCGCAGTGCCGATGAAATCGGTACTCTGCCCCTGACAGAGCACGCTTCCCGACAATGCGGCCAGCGCGCGCCGCCGTTGCAGACGACGCAGATCACGACTCCGCCCCTCGAGCGTCTGCGCCTGCTCCAGCTGCTGCCGCCGCACGACTCCATTGCTTGCCGCATCGCAATGCAATACGTTCCGAGTTTTCCCCTAAGTGTGAAACAGACTGTACACGCTTCTATTTGCCTTTAAGAAGATCGGTACGCTTGACGATTATTTTTATGGCTGCAATGCGGCGAAAGGGCAGCGTCTGCTTAACCATGTAAGTGACGCTGAGCAGGTAATTGGAAACGACATCGTATGTGCCGCCGGAAAAATCGTCAGCACATACGATGCGGCACATGCATACGGCACATACGAGCTAAAGTCATTTTTGCAGTTTCCCACAATATGTTTGCTACAAATCCGTGTTGTCTCTGATGGCGACAACGGATTTCCATCGACACTGTGCGGAAATAAACAAAATATATCGCTGCATAGCACAAGTACGACATGCGCACACAACTTCAACTACTACGTCCCCTACAATATGGAATAGAGGCAGCAATGTAGACAGCTTGGCCATTTTTTAACAGTGCTCAAGAGGCGGAAGTTGAAAGTATTAGTAATCATTCCCGCTTCAGCAATGCCGGAGCGACCAAGACGCGGGCGTGTATCGTCCAGTAACTCGATCGATCGGTGCAGTGGTGAAGCGGGAATGAACTCCGGTCATGTTCAATGCATCGTGCACATATTCAATTCCTCGGCACGCGTGAACTTCGGCCACTGCTAGCGCACACAACAAAAGTGGTTTCCATTCTTGGGCAGCGCACACACAAACGAAACACGAGAAAGAAGACAGGATACAGCGCTCGTCGAACAACTGAAAATTGTTATATGAATAAAAGGATTATGAACCGAGTAATTCTTAAATTCATGTGGGTTACATATAAAAACCGTCATACACTTAGGAGTGATCAATGAACGAGCACGCTTCGTTTGCCAGTTGTTTACTTCGCTCGGCGCACCGCAGTAATCCATGTCTGTCGTCTGCTTTTTTCGTACCATTTTCTTGTGAATCGGCAGAATTTCACTGGTGGCAACAACCCTTTCATGTTTACATTGCTGTCGTGACAGTTAACAACACAATAATAATTTCCGATCATCCGAAGAGGCGCCGTCGCAAACAAGAGACGTTTCGCCCGCAGCGCGAACTGAACGCGGGCTTGATCGTGAAGGGAAGCGGCGGCGGAAACCTACCCCCGTTGGAGGTGAAATCGTTCCGCCAGGGGGGAAACGAGCGCTGGCGTCTAGGATGAAATTTGGCGTGCGGTCGTCCATATAAAATATAGGCGGTAACTGGTGACACGCGCGTGGTAGAAGCGAAATGCCATACTAAAACGCTGCTGCCACGCACGGAAGTGACGTCACAGTTATGATGACGTTGTTTAAACAAGTATGGCGTGTTCCGGTTTATAGTTTTGCGCGCGCTGCTGGAGCTCCTTCAGTTGTTCAGCCTAGCTAAAACACAATTTTACGGTTTCTTACTGTGTTGTGTGATAGAATGTTGTTCTAGTTAGTTGCGCTGGAAGAACCGGATGGTGTTCGAGATTGCGATCTCGAGCCACACTTGGGCGCAACGCTGGAGCAGCTCGTTTCCTTATGCCTTGGAGCGCGTTTATGGTTGGTAGTGTGATCTTGTGCAGCTCCTGTTACGTTTTTCAGTGCTGTTGCTCTTGTTTGTTGAATTTACTGATGTGAATGGGGCATATGTGGGCTCTTAGTTTGGCAGAACTTTTTGCTCTTATGGTAAAAACGTTTAAACTCGTTCCAAGTACTTGTTGCCGCAGTTGCCGCTTAGTGCTGTGCATCGATCGCGAAAAAAAATTGTTTCGTCCTTCATAGGATTGCTGTTGCAGATATTGCCTGAGTAAGTGAGCTGTTGCAATTTTTATATGGCACTCGACGTCGCATTTACCTCTACTGTTTCTTGTCTTTCATGTTCATACTGTTCCCTTGTTTATCTCGGATTTTGGCGGCTAGCGAATCGCGACTTGCTTGAGCACCTGCTCGCCACAGTTCAAAAGGAACATGTTGAGCAACCCCAATGTAAACTATGAAGACAAATATTGCAGAACGTGGCCCAGCCGCTCATAATTCTACTCTGGCTCAATTTTGTTGTAAAGCTTGGCTAGACCAAGAAATTTTCTTACATTTCTTCCAGCTAGTTTGCTAAGCTGCTATTTAGTATTGCTTCTTTTGATGGCGCTATGCGAGGTGCCAGGTTAGCGCAAATGTTCCTCGCAACTTGTTTACAAACACGATGTAGGTTCATTGCAGGAACCTGCATTAGGTTATAGATGTGAGATGCACGCTAATATGACCGGTGTGGGTTTGCAGGTCCATGCATGCCACTCTCAAGCAAGTGCAAAGTTTCCATTGTATGGATCTTCCTTGACTTCGCAGGGCTTGTTTGGTTAATCCCTTCATCTGTGCAATAGAATGCTCATAGGTCTTGAGCCTTAGCCTGATCCTCTTGTCCAACAAAAAAAAATATTTTAGGCATTGCGTTAGGGAATATATCTGAGTGACAATGTGACAATTTTTGCCTCTATAACCTTTCTTTTCTCCCATCTTATCAGTGAAGGCCTTGTTCGAACAGAGTGCCGTGCAGTGACAGAAATTCTCATCACAATAAGAAAATCTCTGAAGGAGATTTTTGAGTCTGACTAGGACTTCGTCTTGGGCAAGTTGGTGAAGTCTGCTACACATTTTTTTTTCATACAAACTACACATTTTTTTTTTCATACAAACTGCAGCCTGTTAGGGCTATGGCAGGAGTGGGTGTACATGCGAGTAAAACTAGTTATGATATGCAGAAACAGGAACATAGAAATAGAAAAATGTAAAGGAACTATACATCAGCAACAGCTTTTAAATATTGAGAAATGGGTAACAAACGAACTTCGGCAGGTAACAAATTCCACTGTTCAATCATGCGGGGGAAAAAACTATTTGAAAGTGTTAGTGCGTGGATGGAGTGGTCTATTATTAGAGGCATGATAAGCTCTAGTTGAAGTCGAGCAAACAGGCGTTAAAAGGGAGGGATCTGATAGGTGACAAAGAGAGTTCTTATAAGAATAGAAAATCTTCTGAGATTCTATGTGCCGCCATCTAGAAAGAAACTGGAGGTTTAATTCCGCAAAGCAGCTGACGGTGAAAAGTCTGTTGAAGCGACGGTAAACAAAACGAATAGCCTTCCTCTGGACCAATTCAATACAATTAATTTCACATTGTTTATATGGGCTCCATACAGAGGAAGCATATTCTAAAATTGGGCGAATCAGTGTTTTTGTATGCTACTAATTTAGTGTCCCTCGGAGCAGCAGACAAAGTACGGCGGATGTAACCAAGTTTTTTTAGCGCTTTACTACAAATGTAATATGTTTGGACCAAGACAAGGTGGGTGTAAAAATGACGCCTAAATATTTGTATTGAAAAACTCGTGTTAGTGGTACACCGTTGCACATATAATCAAAACATACGGGCCTGCTTCTGTTAGTAAAATACATTATAACAGTTCTATCAAAATTGATGCTCATTTTCCAGGTAGCACACCAGTCACAAAATGAAACAAAGGCATCTTTAAGGCGCTGATTATCAGCGAGTGAGTCAGCTGGGCTGTACATAACACAATCGTCTGCATAGAGGCGTATTTTTGAAGTAACATGGTCTGAAAGGTCGTTAATAAACAATAAGAATAGTAGAGGGCAAAGTACAGATCCCTGTGGGACCCCTGAGGTGACGTCGACTACAGATGAATCCGCAGAATCATAGCATACGAATTGCAAATGCATAGAAAGGAAACTGGAAATCCAAGATACTAACTGAGGGTTATTTAGAATATTATGGAACTTCAAAAGAAACTTAGATTGTAGTACAGTGTCGAAAGCTTTGCTATAAAGTCAATGAAGATGGTGTCAATCTGATTACCTAAGTCGATGTAATGGGAAAGGTCATGAGGGAACTCCGCAAGTTGGGTTACAGTACTAAAACCATGCCTGAAGCCATGCTGAAATATGTTCAATGGGTAATATTTTCAAGGAACATTATTATATGCTTATAGATCATGTGTTCTAGTATTTTGCATGAGGTTGGGGTTAAAGAAATAGGCCTATAGTTAGATGAGAGCTGTGTAACACCAGGTTTATATAAAGGTAGCTCTTTAGCTCTTTTCCAGGAAGAAGGCACAACGCCGCTATTAAGGGACTTCTGACATATAATGAACAGATATTTAGATATCCATAGCGAGAATCGTACTAAAAAAGAATACGGAATTCCATCAGGGCCGGCTGGTTTTTAGTATCTAAGTTTAGTACGAGATTCAAAACACATAGGCTAATGTCAATATCATCAATTGCATAAGAATCGTTAGTTGTAAGTGTTGAAAGATTGGAATCATCCGAGGCAAACACTGACTGAAAATGTGTATTAAACGCTTCTGAAATCTCTAATGGATCGTTAACAACACTGTTGTTGATTTTAAAAGATATGGAAGAAGAAGAGCCAGGAGATATGAAAGACCAGAATTTACGGGGGTTAGACTTGAACAGTTTCGGCAACTGAACATTATATAAGAAATTTTTGGCCTTTTTTTTCTGCAGTTCATTTTTTACCTGAGGGTACAAAACGCATGCCTGAGGATTGTTTGAGCACTTAGTGCGAAGTCTGCCAGCACGTCGCGATAAGTGCAGCAGTTCTCGGTTCATCCAGGGAAGGTTACTGTTTTTTTTTTTCTTAGTTTTCAAAGGAACAAATCGATCTATACATGATTTTACAATGCTTTCAAAACATGCCACGAGTGCATCTACGTCACTAGATAGTCCAAGTGCCATTCAGGAAAGCCATGCCACGAGCGCATCTACGTCACTAGATAGTCCAAGATAGTCCAAGTGCCATTGAGGAAAGCGAAATGGAAAATTGATTTAGGGGTGCGTTAAGGCAGATATAAGTCCAGATTTTTGTAATAGGGCTGCCTCACGGTCGACTTCTGCCGCATTATTAGTATGCGTTGCAGTGCTATCACAAGTTGGTGACAAGCTTCACACTATTTTAAATGTAAAACTTGTCTCTAGTTGCAAATCAGATTAAAGGGTCCGGTTAGGCAGGCACTGCTGCTCCATGTAAATAGCAGCTCCCAGGTGCATACCGTCACTGGACGCTGAAGTAACTAGAGCCTGGTCTGGCCGCCAGCATGAAACAAGAGAAGCGATGAAGCCTATGAAGCATTGGGAAGGGGGGAATCAAGTGAGGCACTAGATCACCCGGAGCAACAACCTAAAGAAAACATGTATTTTATGTTAATCTTGCTTCATTAAACAATTGCCTCGCCCTAATGTGGCAAAGAGGACATCTTAACCAAGCCTCTTCACGGACAGGCAGAAGAATGACACAAATGTCCGGCAATGTCGTTATAAATGTCAACATACGAGCACGGAAAGCACAGTTGCCGGTGATGTGAGGACTGACCACTTAACAAGTACCACAATGCGGAATCGAAAGCGTACGCGTCAGCTCCCGCCTTTTAAAAAGATTCATGCTTTTATTGAAGACGCCAATACCATGCTGTGCACCAACCAGCTTCAAAGCCGCAAACTGCACTGTCTTGCAGGGTGCCTATTCCCCCCATCTGTCCCCTAGTTGCGCTTCTGCTGTGACAGGTGTTGCGGCGCTCGCCGGCAAGCTGCACTGTCAGGAGCATATACTAGATTGACAAGTAACCTTATTTCCGCATTTCTTGTCAGCAATTGGGGCACACTTAGCTAAAACTTTCATGTTTAGTGCACTAGTGAGTATTTACTCTAAGCACCTTTATGACAAATTGACTGTCTTTGCTATGCGTTTAGCTGAAAACCTTCTATGTGTTTAAAGCGGATTCTGAACAGTATCCACAATTGCCGACCAAGTCACTTCCTTTGGCCTTCTCGGACGCTCTTATCTTCCAAGCTGAAGTAGGCCGTATCGAGCTGAGCCATAATTGTTTGACCAGATGATGAAAATAGGTAATGAACTCGGAGAAAGCATAGGGTAAATTAATTGTGCATTTTCGGGATTTATAAATAGTATGGAAAAGGGAAATGAAAGTGGACGAAAAGATAGTTTGCTGTAGGTAGGAGCTGAATCCACACCACCTTCATTAGGCATGTGGCGGCTTACCAATTCAGCTACTGTGGCACTCACCCTCCCATTCCCTTGGCATAAGCCACTACCACTCACAGCCACAGCAGCAGACGTCTTAACTGCAGGCATCATGAAATACATCAGCAGGCAACTGTTCGAGGGCTCTGACTTCGGCTGCCCCTTGATGCCCTAAGATAGGGTGGTACGGTGGTTTATTGGCCATTTGCCCAATTGGGGCAAGTGGCCTGTTGATGCGATTGCATTGAATGAAGAGGCATTTGAAATCCAGCTTCACTCAATTTGTTGTACATGCTGTTACCAAATCTGTTCTTTGAAAGGTGAAGCGTTCCTCACTAGCACACACCATCGGACATAAAAAGAACAGATATCACTAGATATGACTTCGTGCCATATGTGCTCAGAATTAGCCACAAATTGAAAAACTTGGCTGGTAGATATGGTGCCCCAGTGATTTCTCCGGCACCGAAGTGATTAGCCCAATTGTGTCTTTGTAACACGAGTACTGAGAGACAAGGATGTATGAAGAACCATGCCAAGCCCTTTGTGTGTTGTGCTGTGGGGGTTATCAGCGCAATACCTCTCTGCTGTGGCAAGTCCTATGCAGGTCAGAGGGACTAGTGTCAAAAAGGACACTAAAGGCAATTATTAAGCCAAGCTAAAGTAATAGATTAGTGCTCGAGAACGTCGAAGGCATCACTGTTATTGCGAACAGAGCTTCAGTAATTGATAAACGGAAGTAACTGCAGGACACAATTAGAGGCTGCCCCAGCACAATAAAGTACCAGCCCGATGATGAAGGCACTCCTCATTAAAGTTCTGTCGCTAGGACTTATCTACTAGTAATAAAAAGATTTCTGCATTGCATTATAAGATGAAAGAAAATGCTACTCGTCTAGTTCTATTTGATATTTAGAAAAAAGAACCCATTGAGGTTACCCTTGAAAGCATCGCCCACGCTTACACGTTTTAGTAGTTTCGTTATCACATAGTGCTGAGCTGGCTTTTCTGGCTCGCGATACTCACACAAATGCAAGTTACAAAGAATTCGATGTTTATGTGATGTTGCGGGATTCCCGAACAGTCCATGCGACTTGATCAAGAGCAGTTGCAGCGGCGAGTCCAACGTTCTGTCTTTGCTCGGTTGCTCCATGGCCGCGCATATGCATTTTGCGCAGAAAAGTGTAGCACCGTCTGTAAGGTACTGTTTTACTCACCAATGGGAGTGAAGGGCAGTGATGGCACAATGTCGCCACTCTGTCCTCAGGAGCAGGTGATTTGAATTGCTCTCTAGGTATGCGAACCCTTCAGACGCAATTTTCTCGTAAACTAAGTCTTTTCTTGGCACGAAACAAGCACTGTGAGGTTTATGGAATGCTACTTTAATTGGCCGCATCTACTTCGTATTTGCCTTTAGTGTCCCATTAAATGACCTTATTAGGAAACACTCAAACAATTCAAATAAATTTCATGGTGTGCATCTTGGCACGCTTTGCAAGGCCTACTAATGTGAACTGTGCTTTTCACGTGTTATGATCTTGGGCAGTGCATGAGTTCATGGAGGCATATGTTATTAGAACGATCCTGCATGTGTTAACGATCCTGCATGTGACGTTAGAAGCAGGCTAGTAGCCTATAAACTCTTGTATGCTACCCCAAGGCATTTAGGCGGTCAAAGTTAGGGCCGTCGACCATTTGTCTGCTCCTAAGCCCAATTAATGGCAAATCAGTTCTGTGGAAGCCCGCAAAATCAAGGAAGGTTCACAAAAAGGAAAATTCTCATCAACCTGACTTTAGCACAATGTCCTGGGTTCCATCCCAGGACCTGGAGAAAATTTTTTTTTCAGCTATGAAGCTTTTTTTTCAAAGAAATCCCTTATGGGTTTTTAAAAAACTGCTTTCGGCTGAGGAACCTATGAAGCCATCGTTGTTTTAACATACATCACATGACATAGCCATAGGTATGTACGATTGTATAACACATAATCACTGATAACTTCACAATCCATGCTTCTCTTTCATATGCTCGTCCAGTATACATGTAGAACGTAACAGTCTGCGTGTTGTAAGCTGATTTCAAATGGCCGGAGTAGAAATCATGCCGTCAGTGTCACACAATCATAGTCACTGACGTCTTTTTGCTTTCGTTACACACAGTTCATTTTGCACAAACATGTCGGTCCGCCTAGCAACACTTCACGTTAATCATAACGATGTTGGGTTACCAGCAAAATGTTACCCTAACATTGTTTCCCATAATGCATGGGAGTCGCTCCATTTTGATTTCCGACTTGTGTAAATGTTTAACCCTTCTGCTGGAATGCAAATTAACAAGTCCTCACGGTTAATTACATGAATGCAATAATGACTTGCAGGCTAAGGCAATCTTTCCTGACTTGCGAAAGAAGCACTGTGAGCAGAGGTGTATGTACAAAGAAGTTGTGGGAAGGCTAGGTTCGGTCATCCTGGTCACCAATTTATGGGAGGCAGCATGAAGAGGTACCCACGGCTTATTCAAGCCAGCCAGCCATGGTGTCACGGGATCTTGGGAGCAGCCGTTCAGGTCGCGTGCACTAGCATGTTCTATTCTTGCTCTGCCTGTGCGTGAGCCCATCTTCTTTGCCTGTGTTGGAGGCGATAGTCGCGCGGCTACAGAGCCCATCTCCTAGTGCGAAGTGCAATTGAAATAAAGTCCAATGGTAAAGCCCAGGTAAAGTGTGCAGACGGTGTCGTCATTGGTAGTGTCGGGTTCACGCAATCTGAGAGATATACACCAGGCAGCATCGGCAGCATAGGTTGTGAGTGAGGCGCAGCCACAATGATACCAGAGTGCGAAATCGCAACCTGCCCCAGGCACTCGTAGATGCACGGGCCTGTAGAAGTCGGAGCTCCAAAAAAAGACCGTCTGGCAGCTCGGGGCTTGCGTGGAGATAGCGCACGTGTTGGTCACTCATGTTGTTGACGTAGAAGTGATTCTCGAGCTGAAGAAACCGGATGGCAAAGTTGCTCCTGCAAAACTTCGGTACGCCATGCATCCGTGGAAGGTGTGAGCACAACATCGGAAAGCTTGCCTGCTGCTGCTTGCAGTGGAATCTCGAATGCCGATAGCATCAGGGTTGTAGTGGTCACTCAATGCATGACGAAGGTTGTGCTTGTGGCAACGCCGTGCCAGCGAGAGTGAAATTTGTGCCTTGTTGAGTCGGTGGCTGAGCCTCTGAATTGGCCATGAGTGAGTTGCCCCGAGTGGAAAAGCAGGCAGCTTGTGGGAACGTCTAAGGAAGGAGAGCCACGAGCTGTAGAGTAGCCGAAAGCGCTTGCATTTAGCCCAGTGTATTTCTTGGAAAGAATCGTCGAGCAGCTTCCTTTGAGCTGGGGAGGAAGCTCACAGACCAAGTAGAGGTTTGATGCTGGGGTCGGCGCATGCGGACGACCGGCATGGGTGGACGCAGGTGATGTGGGACGACCAGATGCAGAATGACACGATAGATGGCGAGAGCTGTTGTGATGGAGCACCAGCTGGAGGAGAGTGAGCACTCAAGGTGACATAGTGAGCAAGGACGGCTGCCCACGAGTCCTTGTACAAATCAGAGCAGGGGCTGAGAGCCGGAGCCTGGAACCTTGTTGAGAAGAAAATGATTGTTTAGCGGGATGAACCAGATGTCCAGCATGTCAGTGTAGAATTCCCGTGCACCCTACAATCGCAGGACGTCTGCCAAACCGTGCAAGGTCACATCACTACTCGCCTTGGTAAAGTTGGTGCGCTGATGCTGGCATGGCAGGGCTCAGTCGTCCTGGTCGCCAAGTTGTGGGAAGGCTGGGCTTGGTGAGCTGTGTCATCACTTTGAGGGAGGTGGAGCGAAGAAGTAGCTGCCGTAGCCACTGTTTGTTTAGGCCAGCCAGCCATGGTGCCACGGGATCTCGGCGCAGGCTGACCCGCGGCCGCTTTGGTCAAGTGCGCTAGCATGATCTATTCTCGCGCTACCTGCATGTGAGCTCATCTTTTTCGCCTGTGTTAGAGGTGACAGTCATGCCGCTACAAGGTATTAAACATGTTTACTGTTTGAGCATCTCTGAATTGCATGAGCTATTAAATACACCCATCACGTAAGTGCAGAGCCCTTCCACTAAGTCTATCTGGCAGGAGTCCTTTGTCCTGTAGATGTTCACGTTCTCCCTGTCCATTGTACAGCTGTATCCTGCTACGTCTACTTGGTTAGATGCCAACGCCAAACTTGGAGGAAAAAGGGAAGAAGCTAGATCCTTATTAAATGACTTCAATGTGATAGAATTTTTAGAATTATCAGCATTCAAAATTAGCTCTCATTACAAACCACATTTAAATTTGTGAGAAGCTCTCACTAAAAGGCAAATCTTCTACTTTCTGATGAGCCTACCCTGTGCATTTTCATTCCTTAAGAATTTGTGTACTTTTCCTTATAGCTTTTATCTTCAACATTAAGTGAACAGGGTTTTTCAACTCATGGAAAAAAATACATTTACACAAGAACTAAAATTCGTGCTATCTTGTGCTGTCTAGGCCAAATTTCAGCTTTTCTGTGTTGTATGTCATCTTCCTTTTGTGTTCTACTTAGCGCTTAAGCTATCCTGATAGACAATTTACACACAAACCATTTATATTAGACTCTTCAACTTTATATGCAAAAAGTACTACCATTGCAGACAGAAAACACTGGAATATAGTAAGAAATTCTGATAATTGTTTTTCGCGCAAGAAATTTGGTTGGCGTTGGGCAAGGGTCCAAAAATGTTGCATAATTTGGTTTCCTAAAGTCAGTTTTTCCGTAATACAGCCGTAGTCACAGGACATGTGTGTTCCTTAATTACACATGCGCACACCTACTGTCCCCTGTCATACTACAAGTACCAACACATGTAATAACTGTACTGGCAGCCATTCAAAGCTGTTTCTGTGGATATTTAAGGCCCATGTTCTGGGATGAAAAGTGCGACCCTAGCTCGTAATAAAGTAACGTTTTGTTTATCAAGCCAAAGTTTATAGTGTTCATGTTTTTTAAGTGTTTATTATTTCTAGAATATTAGCTACATCCTTGCAAGGTGGTTGAAATAAGAGCTCACATTGCCACAGCCATGTCCAAAGTAGCTCTGATGGCCTGCTAGTACAATTAATTGGTGTATTGGTGCTTTTACTGACAGGAATCGGAGGGTGCACACACGTATCATTAAAGGGACACTAAAGCGAAACAATAAATCAGTTTAGACTAATAAAGCATTGTTTCAGAACCCTGCAGGCAGTCATTTTAAAACAATAGTTTGCTTATTAGATGTGAAAATGAAGTTCGAAGTATCAGTATTTGAAATTCTTGCCGAAACCCTGACGCAGCTGCGTCAGTGTGACATCAGGGATTCCAAAGTATATTTTTGCATTTGTGCGGCGTTGACTGAGTAAAAATTCCCGAAACTTCACATTTGGTTCCTTTAAAACACAATGTAGACAGTCTGTACTGCTATGTAATTAAGTAGGCCCTAGAAGATACCATACAAATCCATGACTTCACAGCGACCAGGTGCGGGAACTTCAAGGAGGCATCGCCTAACGTCTTTCGTTTTTGCGCTTTTTCTGGCCTACCAAGCGTTTTATACTGGTAAGAGTGGTGTTTTTGGTGTTGTAGAAAGGTAATTTACTAATGCAGAAGAAATAATTTTTCTCTTTAATGTCCCTTTAAGGAACACATTATATGTCCCGTGACAGTGGCCCCTTTCCACTTCTATAATATGCTTCGCCGCCGTACTGCATATGCTTCACTGCATAACAAGACTGTATTGTAGCGAAGCTTATTTTAGGAAACTGAATTATGCAACACTTGGGAACCTTACATGGCTTCATTCTGTAGAGGTGCTATGAAAAGGCATGCTGCTCTATATTCGCAGCAAACATAATCTGCGTCATAGAAAAACAAATGTTTGTGATATTTATTTGCAAAATATTCATGTAACGTCAGCCAAAATATTACCTGCCGTTTTATTGTGGCACTACTGCCAGTAACCCTGAATAACTGAGTGGGTCTGAGTAGTCTGGCTCTGAAAATTGCCCATTGATAATATTTGCATCCGTTAAGATCAGTTTTTGCCTTTACTAGGATACAAATGAAAAAATGTTATTGTGACGTAGCATTTAGCATGACTTTTAATACGCCCCGAAGACATGGTGGACCGATCACACTGAAGGCACAGATCAATCTTAAGATGGGTCCCCACAAGAGATGAAGATGAAGAACACGATCTGATGATGATCATGTGCAGATGCTGAAGTGCCTAAGAAATGCCCACATTATAATTATTTGCGTTAATAGAAGAATTATAAGCAACCTCTAGAAATCTGACATTTTGTGATGAAATTGTAAAGGTTGGCAGGTATGTATTATGACATTAATGCAGAAAACATTCATTTTGTCATTAAAGAAAGTTATGTATGCATTCACTTTTTCATCTTCCCTCTTGTGCTTGGGCCTTCATTGGTCTACATTGTGCAACAGGTAAAATGATGTGAAATATAACTGGTGACAAAGAAAATCCTAGCCTGCTAACGTACGCCTACTCAGTACACTGTTGACACGTCCTGATTTATTAAGCGTGCTCATCTGTCAATTCAGGCACAGAAGCAGGTAACTATAACTTCTGTTCTTGAGCTGAAACATACACAGCCATGCTTACATAGGAAACAACTTTCAGGAGGCCAATTATTGACACGCATTGCAAATAGTACTATGGATCAAACATGGGGCTGACCACAATGCCCTCGAACTCTTCCCAACATACACATACTTTCTAGCATGCTGGGCCAACCTTCTGACCATGCTTTGAAGCTGCTGTCAGGTTTCGAACCAAGCCCAATCTTTCTGGCTTTGTTCTCCTCCTTGTCTTGCCATTTTCCCCCTCATTTATGTTTGTCATATTGAGACAGATATGTGATGATTTTTCATTTGTGTGTAGTTTGGGCAAAGTCAGTTTCAAATAAAACAAGCCACTCAGTGATTTTTATGGCCTAATTGTTTTTGCACTGATTGATCAGGGAGACCTACCTGCATGGCTGCGTGTATATGGCAACGGAGTTTTCGTCAGATGTTATGTGAATATTTAATTAATAAACTTCATATACATTTCTGCGCAGCACAGACCCATTGCGGCTGCAACTATACTGAGCTGCATGGCTGTTCACAGCATCATTACGGAATAAAATCTGCCAGTCTTTATTTAATAAACAGTCAACATAGTGAATAACCGAATAATATTTTGTATATTGTTCTAAATTTAAGTACTTTATGGCTTGCACTGTAGTGTTCTTATAGCTTTGGCAGGCCTAAAAATCTCAACAGACCATCTATGTGGAGTGATTTTTTAGCCATTACATATTCACTGCATTTGCCTGCTTTCCACATGGCTACCAATAATCAGTAGATATCATGTCGGTTATTTATATTTGGAATTGGTGACTTGCCCAAAACCTCATAGTACCCAAAAGAAAATAAAGCCATCGCATACATGCAACAAAAGTTTAATGCACCCATGGAAGGGGAAGTAAATCGTGAAGACTTACACAACGGCACAACGGCCTAAAGTTCACAAAGCCGGGATTCCCCCAGAGGTGAATGACACAACCTGTCAGCCAATCCCTTGGAGCAGCCGCTGACCTGCCTATCGATGCGAAGGACAACTGCAATGACAACTGCAAAGCTTGCAAGGCTGGGACGATAAATTTTTTCAGTGACATCCACGTTGAAAGCCTAGCCCTTGAAGTGAACGGCATATAGAGTGCACACTTATCTCGCCACCACAACGATGACTGCTCCATAGCTCACAAGGCTGGGATAGCAAGTCTCATCGGAAGGCTGATCGTGCAGGCCTAGCCCTTGAAACCACCAGCTGTGGGCCTGCCAATATTCTGCGCCTTCATCGTGATGGGCACTCCAAGGTTTGCAAGGCTGGAACGCTGAGGTCATCCCATCTGAAATTTGGAAGCTTTGCCCTTCAAGCATCCAGTACCACCATGGCAGTGTTAAATATGGGAGGAACTGCGAGGATCACTGATGTTTACTAACAATTATGTGGGAGTAATATTAGCACACTAGAGCCAAAATACAATGATATCCTTACTAAACTATCGGCATGGACTAGAGTAAATAAAATCAAAGTAAACCCAACTAAATCCAAAGCAGTTATCTTTTGTGCTCAGAATAAAGCAGTTCCTCCGGTGAATTCATTTTACAAGACCAGCATATAGAAATAGTCACCGAGCACAAGGTTCTCGGTGTGTATTTTTCTGCCCATCTAAAATGGGACGCTCATGCTGTTTACATCTCCAGAAAACTGTCTGCAGTTACAGGTGTAATCTCACGCTGCTGCACATTTCTTCCCACAAGCGCTAAACTAAAAATATATTATGCCCTATTTTTTTCTCACATTAACTATTGCACACTGATATAGGCTACAAAACCTAAAAGAAATATGAACAAGCTTCTTGTATCGCAGAGGAAAATTATTTGCCTTATCGTTAACATTGAACCAACGTCGAGTGGGACATTGAGTGGCTGAGAAGTATGGGAATATTCTTGCACACTGACATCAAAGAAAAGTGATAGAATACTTGCATCTATGTCACGAATAGTTGTTAAGTTCAACTTAGTTTGCTTTCAACATGAGTGACGTAGAGGCTTGTGAATACATTGAATTGGACATCTGCTGCAGTAAGTGAAGCTCGAGGTCTGACTGACCAAATTAGACAAGAAAGCACGTTACACATCCACTATGCCAACAGGGATTTTAATAAGCAGGCCATAGATAGAGCTGGGTTTGTTCACATGACTAGAGGATGCCCATTGATGAAGCTAAGTAACTCGGTCTAAAGAATGCTGCAAGAATTTAACACTACTTGAGTAGCGATATTCTCACAGCAAATAGATGCGTTGCAGAAGCAACAGTCATAGCTTCAAAAGCACAGAAACTCAGAGGCGAATCTGAATTTGTGCCACAAAAGCCATTCTGTTCTCTGTCAGCAGGTCTGCTATGCTGTGTCGGTCAATGGGTGCTGTGTCTGCCCTGAAGACGGTGACAGCTTTCCTTTAACTGGGACTGATACATCTGGCACCACTGCTAAAGAAATGTTAAACATTTGTCCTAAAGACAAAAACGCAAAACAAAGCGGGGGGGGGGGGGGATGAAGCTTGCAGAAAAACGAGACGAGGATTCTTTGATATAAGGTGTGGCAGTTAGGATCAGAACCAGAACGATAAGTCAAAGGAGAGTTTTTGCACTTTCGTGTGTGATCAAACAGACAGGCATCATACTGAATCAAGAAGAGCACAAGGATGAAGCGAAGGCACTTGGCAGCTTGGACAGACAGAGTCACGCACTCGAATGCAGAAAAATTGCGGGAAATAACTCAAGCACCCGAATGCAAGAAAAGAGTGAAGATAATACTTTATGTTAAAAAAAAAGGATTTCCCTTTGAACACTATAATAAAATAACACTGCCCCACTGTACGATACATAAAACATTATAAACAGCTCCAAAATTGCATAACTGTGCAAACTCAACCTGAAAGCCTGAAATAGATGGAATAAAATTTGTTCCTTGTGAGCAAATCGGCCATCCCGATTTGCTCACAAGGTTGGTTGCTACTCCTCATGCAGAAGCGATAACCGTATGTTGCTGGTCCTGCCATGCCCACGGCGTTTCATGTGCATTGCATATGAATGCTTAATTGTGTGCAAACTGCTCTTATGCGGTGATGTAGAAAGCAACCCTGGCCCTCCTGTTCAGGGAATGTTCGATAAAATCATGAAATCCCAAACCATCATACAGCAGGAAATTTCGGAACTGAAAGCTTTCCAAAGTAAGCTAGATATATCTCTCAGCTCCTTAGCAACTAGATTAGATCGCATAGAACATCTGTTTGGCGACTTCAAGGCCGGTATTGACCCACTTGCTCCAATCGAACAGCATATGAATTCGATAAAGCAGTCATTTTCCAAGCAACATCAAAAGCTCACTGACCTGGAGGATCGCAGTCGTCGCTCGAATTTGATTATACATGGCATAATGGAAGATACCTCTGAAACTGAAGAGGAACTTAAAAATAAGGTGATTTCTGAGGTCTTTGAAAAACACCTTGGTGTCTCAACGTCATCCATTGCCCGTATACATAGAATAGGAAAAGCAAATAACAACTCAAACCGACCTGTAATCGCATTCTTCCAAGATTTTAATGAAAAAAAGGCCCTGTATGCAAATGTTAGTAAACTTGAAGGTTCGGCTTTTTCCATACAAAATGATTATTCTAAGGAGACACTAAGAAAACGAAAATTGCTCTGGGAATCTTGCAAAACCGAAAGGAAGGATGGAAAGAAGGCTTATCTCGTTCATGACAAGCTCAAAATCGGCAACAGCATGTACGCTTGGAACGATTCAACTGAACAACGGATTAGCCTTTCTCCTCTCTTCTAGTAACTCTGATTGACAGACCACCTTAGATAACCCAGCTCTTCGTGACCTTGTTATATTAAACATTAATGCCCAAAGCATAGTGAACAAGGCAACTGCCCTTGAGATAGCTCTGTTTACTCACAGCCCTGATATAGTTGTTATAACCGAGACTTGGCTTCTCTGTGATATCACTAATGATTGCATCTTTCCTCCACCATACACTGTATTTAGGCATGATAGGGGGTCACGAGGAGGTGGCGTAGCCATTTTACTAAAACCGAATGTTTCCGCTACAGTTCTAAATTCACCAGAAAACCATGAAAGCCTTGCTCTGAAAATTACGTATCTTGGCTACACTTTCATCTTATGTGCACTGTTTAGTCCCCCTAATTCAGATCTGGACTATCTGCATAAGCTGCAGGATTTTTTGTTCAACTACAGAAATAAAAAATTGATACTTGCAGGGGATTTCAATCTGCCAACCATAAACTGATCTAACGAAAACCTTGGATGTTCTGAAAATGCTGACGCTATCTATGATATAATGTTGTCCCACAACTTTCAGCAAATATTCACCGAACCAACTAGAATACATGGTTCTACTGAGTAAATCTTAGATTTAATATTCATAAAACGCTCTTTTTGTGATTACACAGTATCTGTTCATGACAGGATATCTGATCACAAGTTAGTAATCGTATCTTTACATGTAGTCCACGGACGTACAGAAAAAGCAAAGCATAAGAACGTAAAAGATTATTCAAAAGCACTGGATGAATCCACCCTTGATTACTTGGAATTGGCTTATGAAAGCTTTGAGGGAACCAGTGTCACACAGTTATGGAACACATTCAAGGAACACTGTAAATATTGTATCAATAGCTTCATACCTGATAAGAAGAAGCGCTTAAAGAAAGCAAATCCCTGGTAAATCGCCACATTATTCACCTAAAACGAAGGCTTAAACGGCTGAAAAAAGCTAAGAACGCCAGTGCTAGTCAGTTAGCTATTTTAGCAGAAGAGCTTTCTTCTAGCATTAAATCAGCAAAAAAAAAAACATTACTTTACAGAGAGTCTTCCACAATTTATGCGAAATGATCCCCATAAATTTTGGGATCACCTTCGAACTTCCCACAAGCAAATAAATCAAATCACTATGCATAACAACGTGATTACGTCTTCTCAATCAATTGCTACGCATTTCAAGGCCTACTTTCATTCTGTATTTTCTGAAGAAAGTGCCAATAAACATGTGTTTGACCTTCCACCTGAAGAATCAATCACTGTATCCTACGAAGGTGTTGTTGAATCCCTACTCCGGTTAGATACCAAAAGTTTGCATGGTCCAGATGACATACCAAACGCCTTCTTACGCCGTTATGCTGAATCATTAGCTCATTTCTTAACAAAAATTTTCTGTTTATCCTTATCGTCTTTTTCATTGCCCCCCGACTGGCTAACGGCCAGAGTGGTGCCTGTGCACAAAAAAGGGGACCGCGCATGTTTAAGCAATTACCGTCCGATTTCTTTGACGAGTACCTGCTGCAAACTAATCGAACACATTATCGCTAACCACATACTTGAAATATTAAGCTCTAAAGGATGCTTGTCTCCATTTCAACACGGCTTCAGGAAAGGTTTTTCAACTGTCACGCAGTTGGTTACTGCTATCCATAACTTTAGTTCCGTATTAGATAAATCTGGACAACTGGACATAATTTTCTTAAACTTCATCAAAGCGTTTGATAAAGTTCCCCGTAATAAACTTCTTGAAAAACTGAAATTAATAGGCGTGCCCTTGACCTTAGTAAACTGGATTGCTTCCTGCCTACAAAATCAAACACAGTTTGTGGATATCGGTAGCATCTCTTCCACGTTACTTCGAGTGACATCTGGCATGCCTCAAGGAAGTGTCCTAGGTCCACTGTTATTTTTGGTTTATATAAACGACATCGTGTGTTCCATTGATAGAAATGTTAAAATTGGTTTATTTGCCGATGACTGCATACTGTACACCCCAATAAGTTCTGTGGCTGACCAAATATTACTGTATGATGCTTTCCGCGAAATTGTGGCCTGGTGTGACAGATCAGGAATGGTCTTCAATTCTGATAAGACTGTGCTTTTGCGCATGACAAGAAAGAAACGTCCTATCCACTTTAGTTACTCTGCTTACGGCACTACTATCTCGGAAGTCGAAAAATACAAATATTTAGGTGTTTTAATAAATTCACAGCTTAACTGGAGCGACCATGTTGATTACATCTGTTCATCTGTGTTAAAAAAACTTGTATTTTTGAAACACAAGCTCAAAGGAGCACCCAGTCACGTTAAGCTATTAGCCTATAACTCTCTTATTCGGCCCAAACTTGAGTATGCGGCTATAGTGTGGGAGCCGTACACCAAAAAAGATATAGCAAAAATAGAAAACGTGCAAAGACGGGCTGTGCACTTCATTTACAATAAATTCAAGAGAACTGATTCCCCATCTGCTTTAATGGCCTCCAACGAAATGAAACCTCTTCATATGAGACGGAAAATTGCTCGATTAACGTTTCTTCATTCACTCATCCAGGGAAAGTTTGGAATTTCTTCTTCACCTTATGTTACACCTTCAACTACACGAAAAACCCGTCACCAACATACCCATGCCCTAACACCATATTTTGCGAAAACAAACTTGTTTAAGTACTCATACTTTCCGCACACAATAAACGATTGGAATGCACTGTCTGAACAGATCGTCTCAAGTGACAGTTTTGAAAGAAACCTTAGCAATTAATTTTGATGTGCAGATTGATGTGCAATGTATTATTTCCTTTGACTTGTTTCGCTCATTGGTGTCATGTGTCAAACCTTTTGTCTATGTAATAACTTTATGGCGTTTGTAAATATGCCTTGTTATCTGCCCTTCCTGCTTGGACCACATGAGGTCTGCAGTATTATGTAAATAAATAAATAAAATGTCCTTGCATTCATGCTGGACGGCAATATTTTTCAGTTCTACCCTGCCCCCTCACTCTAGGTCTTTGTCCAGAGAAGGATTGCCCACTGCTTGAGTGCCCATGACACAGTCGATGCTGCTTCAAGCTTCAACAATTCTTGTGCCAGTTACAGCTATGCAAGCCAATATTTGCACCAAGAAAATGTTACTTAGCTCCTTCAGGTTTTTCAAATAAAGTACTTCACCAACAAAGCTATGCCCGGGGGCTATCCCCCTTCGACTTTTCTTTGGCATTTACAACACATCCTCAGACCATAAATGCTTATTCAAAGCACCCGATACACTTTAGGCCGAACATCGTCTGCAAAGTTCCATTTGAAGAGGTACTCACATGATATCTTCAATTATTCCTCTTTTTTTTTCTCGTTAAATTAAGGCTTTCGAGCTGTAAAAATATAATAACAAGCCTTGGAGTGGCGTGATTTAGCTTTCCCAGAGCCGGTTTCGGTTTTGTTTTCTAGGAGGATACTGTAGTGACATCACAACACAGTATGTGGTCACGTGGGAGAAGGACATTGCGATGTTTTGACACTCTCTTGAGGCCTCCGGCTAGCTCAGTCGACTTGTGCGCTGCTAATTGTGAAGACCAATGTAGCAGCATAGCGGACGACTGAATGAGCTAGAGCGAGTGTCGTAACATCGCAATGTCCTGCTCCCACATGACCATATACTGCATCGTGACATCAGGGCATAGTATCCTCCTGGCAAACAAAATTGGCTGTAAAGAAGCTACTATATTAAATTATTTACAGCGTTTTGAGGTTTCACCCCTCTAATGCTGTCTGTCGTCTTCTCTCCACCCATCTTCAGCACTGTTCAATTCAATCATAAACGTGCACTAACCAGCTCAGTTAAGCACACTCGTGCAGTATGTACTATCAAACGCTTCTTTATCCCCTTCCATGTCGCACTGCTACCCCGATAGGGGTGAAATGCAAAGACACCCATGTATTGTGCATTTGGCGCACGTTATGGAAACCCAGATGGTCATAATTAATGCGGAATCCCCCACTTCGGTGTGCCCCGTAATCATATCATGATTTTGACATGTAAAACCCCACAATTCATTTCATTCTGACGAGAAGTGGCTAACGTATTTTTAAAACCTTAGTTGGCAACGTGTTTTACCTGCTCAGAAAGAATAAATTTGCTTCTTGTGCTGTCCCATGGATTATGCATTGCCTTCGATCAAAAGCCTGACTAAGCATTGAGACACATCTTGGCTTGTCTATGGCATTGCTAGAGAATGCAAAGTACTGTTTATGAGCTGAGCTTGTCTTTGGCCGTTTTTAGCAAAAAGCCACGGACGAACCTAGCTCATCGAAGGCACGGAAAATGTTAAACATACCACAATGTGTACAAGTATTTCATTTCAGAATGAAGTAGGGGAACACAAGCTGCACACCTGGCAAGTATTGCTTGTGCAATTGACGGAAAGCTAAGTCTACCAATCTTGCTAGAAAGCACGCCTGAAATGATGTACGTCAGCGATTCCAAAACTAGACAGCAAGGACAAAAGTCTAAGAATGCAAGGCATGCGGTGAAAAATGTTGGGTAGCTTTTGCAAAGAAACTGAAGGTAAATTATTAGGCTACTATGAAAATGCCTTTGGCAGACCAGTTCTTTTTAATACTAAGCTTGATGACACAAAATTGCATTGCTTAGACAAAGGAATGCTGTTAAGAGCTTGGGTCGTGGCTTTCAGTGAAAGGCAATAATGAAGAACAAGTCTTAACACAGCCACCTACATGCTCTTTCTGTTTGGACAATGATTTAAAGCAAAGGGGGGGGGGGGGGGAGGGCTCAGTAGCAGATTAAGAATAATGTATGTAGGACCTGCCACACATTATTAACAATGGCAGGTGACATCAGTGGTATTTCTGGCTCCTGTTCCAAACATTAAAATATGAACCAGATTCTCTCTACAATGACTACTTTATCATCAGGTTTATAATATTACCCTTTTTATACACCTAAATTTATAAAAAGGAGCTGCAGACAGGCTTCACACAAATCAGGTAGCAATGTCTTTTGACTAATGAACTTAATAGCATCAGCATTAGGCCTATTTTCACAATCCAGTTCATTGAGTACTACTTGGAACGTATACAGAGGAAAGGTCACTTATATTGATATTAGAGCTGCACGAATCTCGGAACTTTCAAGCAACCAGAAGGGCTCCACGCTGTAATGTCTTCCTAGTTGTATTAGTATGTATGGAATACAGGTTTAGTCATATATGTACACTAAAGGCAAAACATTTTTATTAGTGACCATGGTTCTTTCTTTTGTGTCTCTTTTTTAACTTGGAAGGAGAGGAATGAGTGCAAGATGATGGTTGTTGGTACATTTAGGTTGCCACAACAGAGTGATTAATGAAAATAGAGTTGCTGTGAATCCATTAAACGCGTATCCAATATATAAAGAAGTGAACCTTAGCAAAGCTGCACAACCATAAGTCAAGTCAATTCAAGTGCATATACTAGTTAAATAAACAAGCTTAAAATATAACGTACCAAATAATAATTTAGCCATCATATATACCACTCATAGGTGCCAGCGTGGCTGAGTTAGTGATCAGAAATGATCCTACAAAAAATCATTGTTGTATAAAAAACAAAATTCATGTTCCTGCCAGGGTTTGGGTTCATGACTTAATTTATAAGCCAGGTGTTCCATACATGACATGGCAGCAGTTACATTCTTTTCTTTCTAATGCAGACACAATCCAATAATTGTAACCCAGTGTATTTGACCATATTTGAATGTTTCAACAATTCAAATGCTGAGCTCTTAAGAGTACTAAAAGTGAAATATTTTCATGTGGGTAGTTCCATCAGTCAATACAGCCCTCCTTAGTCCACTATAACTGCTGTTGTCTTAAATATGAAATGATGTGCAATATTGGGAGATGTTGAACAAGTAAGCATCGGAAGATAAATAAATTTTGTACACCACAGGTCTTAGAACAGTTACCCATTGACAAAAAGCTCATAAAATTGACATCGTGCTTAAGAAGCACGAGTATGTTAAAGTGATCAAAGGCTTTGCAAGTTTAAAAGCCGTCCATCAAGAAAGATGTGTTTTCAGGTAACACTATATCATAGTAAATACAAAGGGCAAGTGGAACAGTAGGAGCTCCAGATTATATTTGGTCATGGCCAGGACATTACGTGAAATGATGAGATACTTTCAGCTGTCCACAGAGTTGACATTGCAAGCCTTACTTTAATTAGAAGGTTTCCCTAAAAGGCTGCCACAGTAGGTTGACGCCTACTTGTATGTAATGGTTCATTTGAAGTTCTGTGGGTTGTTTTCGTCACCCCACTTGGGAGAACCCTTAGCACACCCCTTTTACTATCGTAAACTAATCCTTGCCTTCAAAGCTTTCCACTTCCCCTTTCCATAGCCTTCATTTTACTCTTACGCACCTGCTTATCCTCCTCGACCCTTGCGAGCGATGAGCTATGTGGAAATCAGTTGTTAATAAGGCAAGTCCCTTTGTCCAAACATTGACTCCAGGCAGAAGATTCTCTTGTTCAGTGACTGTCAGTCATTTAATTTATTGTGGTGCTCTACTTGCTCGACACAAAACCTTGCACAATAAGGTGTAATTTAAAGCCACCATTAATTTCTGGCAAAGTGGTACCTTAGTTGGCCAGGCCATTGCCTAAGTGTGCTGACCAACTGGCCATCCCTAGTTAAGTACAAGGGCATCTCAGTCATTCAAGTGAGTATGGGAAAGAACATTTCAACAATAACTTTGGTTTATTCTCACATAAGAATAAGTTACTCTAACAGGGCTGCCTTTGTGAAAAGCAGTTCCTGCCTTTTACACATATAATCGAAGCCAGATTCAAAACCATGCATGTTTAGAGTGTTCAAAAAACAGCGCTATCTTTTACAAGTCCTCCATCGTTAGCCTGCACAACGCCTTGTATTACATTGGAAACAGGAAGGGAAAAAATTAAAAAAAATGTAAATATAAAACATAAAAATGAGAAAATCATTGCACATTGTCCAAGTTTCTAAATACTAGCACATACAGCTTTAATGGACGACTGAAAACAGCAGACAGAATGATCGAATCACTGATTGGTAGCGCACACCAAAAGACACGTAGTATGAGCGGAATGAGTACTGATTTGCAGGGACTAGTTGTCAGATCACTGTGACCATTGTGAATATGGACAGCAGTTCATGGCGAGAACCACTAATTTGTTAGTCACTGCGCAACGAGTAAAGAATATGTACTTCTGACATGCAGCTTCTTTGCAGTACAATGTAATAATGAACCTCACTGACAAAAAACTAGAAAGTTGGAAACATCTCACTCGCACGAAGACACTAAAACGACGAAACTCAAGCTAAACAGCTATTGGCTTAATTTTGCCGATGGTTTATTGTACCAGTGCAGTCAGATATGTATAGCACACGTCGAATACATTTTCATTGCAGCACAAATTTTATGCGATGAAGCCGATAGATTTTGGTGTAAAAGTTCATCGCTGCCACTGCAACTGCTGAGAACATATCGTAAAAACTTGATTTGCACATATATAAAGTGAACTCTCACTTGAGTGAACTTCAAGGGACCGAAGGAAATAGTTCACTTAACTGAAAGTTCACTAAACTGAATATTCACTAGACCAACATAAGGCATGGCACACAGATTCAAAAGTTTGAAGTGCAATTCATGGAGCAGAAGACATGGCATCCACAGTGTTAGAAATGTGTGAAATGGAATTTGTACATATCAACAAGTACAATGTTGATAACAGTTATAATGCTGCCTTTCTCACTTTGAAAAAAATCTGTAATCTTCTTCTGCACTTGTACTTTTAAAGCACAGCAAGTAACAAAACTGTCCAAAGAGTCAATATTTTTGTACGCTTCTTCTGGCACAGCTTGCTGTTGAGACACAGTCTCTCAACTTTACAATGTACCCTACAACCTCAGCTAGAGTTATAGGGCTTGAAACTGGCTCGGCAGTTGCCTCGTCTCCGTCGCACTCTTCTTCTTCTTCAGGACGAACACTGGAAACAATCTCCAGATCCGTCTGTCCAGCACAGGAAATCAGTGCACTGTCACACTGTGCGTAGTCTTCAAATGAAGTATTGCTATCGACCTCCACCTGATGACAAAAATAAGCCTTGGCCTGAGCAAGTTCGTTAAACTGAAATATTGACTGTTCCAAAATTCGTTTAAGTGAAACATTTTTGCATAGAATCTATAAGAAAACTGCCGGGGATTTTTAAAAAGTTCGTTATTCTGAAATATTCGATAAACCGACGCTCGTACAACTGAGAGTTTATTGTGTATATATATATATATATATATATATATATTGGCTACCTGCAAGACACTGAACATTGCGAAAACATGATGAAGCGCAATGTGTTTACCGGAGTTTAAATTATTTTCCGACAGCGCTTCACTGCATAATACTTAATGCTGCTGTAAAGCCCATTTGCAGACAACAATTATGCATTGCAGCGAATAGCTGGGTTTATTAGTTGGTTTTATTGTTGTTCGCGAGTGGTTGTGTATAAAGAGGGCGCGGACAGAGAGGAATCCTGAAGGCAAAACAACGGCTTAAAACACCACACCAGAAACACCTCTGAATGCATGTCGGTACACATATTAGATGGTTCAGTGCTCATACTGTGACCGGAGGCGACGTGTACGCTCGTGTGTAATTAGGGACTCTTATTATAGTCCCCGTGAGAGTTGAACTGAGCCCCCTTGGAATCTCAGTATGCTTCACAGCAATGCAGTTTGTATAACTCACCACATAACTTGTCTGTATTGTGGTGAAGATAAAGCAAATCTGTCAACAACCATTAAGAAACACATACAAGACCTTTGCCCACGTGTAGGTGTGTGTGTGTGTGTGTGTGTGTATAAACATATATATTAGAACATATGCTTCCCTGCACTGCATTTTGTACAATTGAGCCCATAAAATGTCTATGTTGTGGTGAAGCTAATTAAAACAAATTTGTCGACCATTATGAGATGCATACAAGACCTTGCCCACGTGTGGATTTATGTAAGCTATGACTACACTCTAAAAAAAGTTTACCCCCTTTGGGTTGTATTTTGTCTCCAAACAATAATCATCATTTGTCATGGCCGCATTTCCTTTTTCTAATGCTGCGAGGCCGGTACTTCCTAGTGACGAACGGCTTGTGCGTAATCAGCTTGACACAGCACTCTCGACAGTAGAGTATCGAGCGCCGAGTTTTCAAGAACGGAAATATGCAAGTAAGGCAGATATGACGATTATCGCTGTAGGACAAGACAAGCCCCAAAGGGCGTAAACTTTTTTTAGAGTGTACTGTGGACTGTCAGTGGCTGTGAAATCTTCAACATCTTGCTCTTCTCTCTCTTTCGAGAGAAAATTTAATTGCATCTAGATAAGCCCCAGCCCCAGGCTTGGAAAACTATTCTCCATGTTAGACGGCAAAGGACTAAAGAAAGGAAGTGAGAAAAAAAAAAGAAAAAAGCACACTGACTTACACTTACATCCATGCGAAATGCACTATCACAAAAATGATTTTCTCATTGCCTTTGTGGAGCACAGCTCAGATATATTTTTGGTTGCACCACAAATCATGTATTGTGTGGCTACTGAATTCCTAGGGACAGCCCTTACTGTTACAAAGCCTCTGCAAATATAAATCAATGGTCCCTGTCCTAGTCAACACAACAGGTGGGTACATGTATGGCATGCTGGACAAATAATTCTAAATAAATCCCTCTTGAGCGCATGGCCGTTAACGAGACCTTTAGTATTTTGAAATGTAAGTTTAGCTCTGAACTGGTTAAATTGGTGATATAGCCATGGTCTCGAGGTAGCATTTTCTTGAATCTACTGTGTGTAAAATACACTCGCGATTGTTGACAGTTGAATTGTTACAATTGCAATCAGCAGAGAGACCTAATCTCGGCCTACATAGCTATACATACTAAAGGGCTCAGAGCACATATTCAACATTCCACCATCTTGCTTGAGTACCATCTTGTTTGCTTGAAAGTGATGAGCTCTCGGGCTACATATTCAAGAACCATTGTTACTCACTAGCCTCCACTTTCAAAGATGTTTTCACCTGCTGCAACATCAATCACCATCTCCCTTTCGAGGTGAGAGAAAGCTCTATTAGAACTGACTATGTCATGTGGGCCTTCTTTGTAACCCCCGGTATTTAGAGGCATACTTGATCAAGTGCCTTTACAAATGCACTGTCCTTCGTTATTAAATGTGACCACTGTAACTGCAAAAAGACCATTGAACACCTCCCCTGTCAGTCTTTGATGTCCAATGTCAGCCCTTTTAGTGTGTACCCACCCAACTGGATAGTTGACCTTTCACAGAGGCTAGGATACTGGGTGCTTGGCCATATTAATGAAGAAAGCTATGCATACATGCTCTTATGACTTTCTAAAATAAACGAATCTGAAAAGATACTTATAGACACCATCTGTCTTGTGCAAGTGAACTGTCTCGATTTGCCTCCTTTTTTTTCTTTTAACCCCTCATACCCTCACCCCCATGCAGGGTAGCCAACTGGATGAACGTCTGGTTAACCTACCCGGCCTTCCTTGTTCCTTTCTTTCTCTCTCAGATGTAAACCCCATGCAGGAAAACTAAAAACCACACGAAATCTAGTCAGCCATACCTGTTGAAACTAAGATGCGACATGCTTAAACAATTTCAGACGTGTAAATACACCTAAAATACAAGTACAAAAGAAAGGAAAACACACACGTAGCACATGCACTACTGATTCTTGTCCTTTCTTTTGTCCTTGTATTTTATATACTTTTACAAGCCTGCAATGCTGAACCAACTCGCCCAACTACCTACATTGCTTAAAGCAATTCAATTAATATTTTGGTTAATGTATACTCAGGAATTCGTGCGATGATTAGGCAGATTCTTCTCTTGCAGAACTTCATCCAACCAAACACCAGAGAAAAGAGTGATGCTGATACAGACACACAAGTTTTGTTGGCAGTGGAATATGTCAGCTGGATAAATTACTGCAAGCGTTGCCTAGCAACATGCATTGAAGCTGGTGAGCAAGTTGAAGTGCATGATCTGCCAATTTTCTGCCAATAATTTGCATTGTCAGACATCTGTGACGAAGGTGAAGAAAGGAATGCTGGCATCTGGACCAGGTTCTTGCTAAGTTCGTAGCAACTGCTATTACACTGGAGGATAAAATAAAGCAACCACTGCGCCACCTGAAGCAGTATTCTCGCTTGTTGCTTAATCCAGCAAGGACAGAAAAAGAGTGGAGAATGCTGCCTTCCTAGCTTAATTACAAGCAATGCAAAAGCAACCTTGGAAATCGAATCAACTGCATCATTCTGGGCAGAAATGGGAGAAGTAAAAAGATAGGATGACATGCAAGAGTACAGAAATATCTGTACATTGGCCCAAAACATATTAACTTTCTATTATTGCTGCAACTGAAGGAAGCTATGCTAAAAAAAAGAGCAGCAGCTGGGCTTGGAGTTGAAAAACTGCATGCCATAAAAAAATCAGTTTTTGGCATGACTGGCAGGAGGTATGTCAACATGTACAAGCATCAATGACCAGCAAATTGAAGTCCACCAAAAAGGAAGTGGACTAAACGAGACATTTGCTTGTGCTTTGGCAAAGTGTTATCACCTGGCATTTCTACTTTCATGGCCTCATCGATAAAATAAAGTCGCATAAGTAATACAATATTGCTTTTGCTGTAATGGACTTTTTATTGTGTATTTGCTTATGTTAGTGTACGATCTTTTGATGTAGTTTTATAGGTGCAACAAAGCACTAAATTTTTTGTTATAGTTTGTATTGAAAGATTTCAATAATGGGGTTGTTACTCTTACATTTTTTTATGCCAACCCAAAAGCCCAAGTTGTATATTAGCTTGTGCCACTACCTAGATGTGTGGATGTGTTGTGTTTGTGATGCCATCATGTTCTTTGCGTTGTCGTCATTCCAGCTTTGTCATGCAACTTTCACGCTACCTGCGTTGGAACCAGATGGCTCACATGAAAAGATCCAGGTGTCTCATCAGTAGCACACCCACCCGTTGTTGGTCGTCTCCGTTTGAGATTAAAAAGCAAGTTTCACACGACTGTTCATTTCGGAATGACCGATAACAACACCTCACATTGGCATAGCCAACTACCTGTAAAATACTTCACATAACATCAATTCCCACATTGCATGGGATTTACACAAGCTTATCTCACAGTTTTCATGTAGAGCCTTTTGGACCTTAATGTGGGGGATAATAAAATGGCTTTTCAAGTCTAACTCCTCTGAAATATGTATAATTCGACACCTTGCATGCTAAGCTGCAGCTTCTTAAGTCCCAAACTGGCATCAAGAAAGCCAGGACCGTAAAATGATACTGGGCTGGACAAATCAGTTTCCAAAGATTTATGTTGCGTTCTTGACCTCCTTTCGAGAGTTCCTGTGACAAGTTTGTGTGAAAAGACATTCTCAAAGCTAACATATGTAGAGACCAGGCTGAGAAGCTCTATGTCAAGAATGGCTTAGCTGGCTGATGGTGCCTTTGGTGGAGCAATGAATTGCAATTTTTTTATGATGTTATGACGATAAATAACACTATAGCATGCATGCTTACGCTGTAGCTTTCTTTCCTGCCATGCAACACCAAGAAAGCAAATGAGTAATTGCAAAGTAATCTGCATATTGTATCCCAGGTGTATTGTGTGTGCTGCATTACCAGAGAATCCTGTGACCTTTAATTCACCTTTCCAGCACAACATGTCTTTATCAAGCCATACCTTTACGTTGGGTTGATATATGTAGGGATGCCCTTTCACCTCCATGTCAGCTTAGCTCTGTCAACAGCAGATGCACTAAAGCTACACACTCTTGCTACCTACTTCGCATACTCCAACTGAGATGAAGGAAACACAGGTCTTCACAGTAAACTTCTAAAGAGTGTATTTAAATACTTGTGCAACCTTCTTTTTGGAAAGACCATGTGGCGCCTAGAGATGTAGCTTGACAAGTAAGAAACTGATGTGCTTTTATCTAAAAATAGAATTGATTGATGTTTTGCGGGACGAGGTGCCTGGTGTCTCAATGAGCACACTTTATGGCTGAGCATATTTTTGCCATTGCGTCAGCTTTGAAAACTTGTCAGAATCTTTAATCTTGGTGCATTAGACAACACCTTGACACAAAATGAATGTAACCCTTAATGTCATTGAAAGAAAGGTGCTGAAAATAATTTGATGAATACAGCAGAATGAAATGCAGGGAACTTAGATGGGAAATAGGTAAGCAATTTGCCAACCACGTTATGAATGCAAGCAGCTGACACTTAATAGAATAAGAAGGCCCTGGAGCAAGTCTCTGGCTTGCAGTGCAAGACCTGTGCACACTTATGATGATATTGCAGTATTCATGGCAGGGACGGGACCATTCAACCTTGCACACTGTAACAGTCTGTATATCTCTTTGAAATCTTCTTGTACCAACATGTACAAACTGCATGTTGCAAACAGTAAAATCATTGATATTGTCCTACAGACAGTTTCCATGTTTATTGGATTCTCATTTTAACAGCTGACTTTAAACTTCCATACTGAGAGCTGGACGAGTTAGTGCGTTTTTGGAAGAGTAGAAACAGTGCACAAAGTATGAAGGACAGTGAAAACGCAACAGGAGCACTGACTTGCAACTGAATTTTTTATTCAGGTATACATACAAGAACAATATGCACACACCATGCAATGTGAAAAAAAGCAAGCAAATGAAGTGCAAGCTATTAATCATGATTGACCTTGCTAGAAAACACAAGCATGAGTGACGTCGTGAGTTGACTGCGACATGGTACTAAATCCATGCAAAAAGCCATGTTAGAACTTACATGGGCATTACGCGATTCAATGAATTCAACAGTATGCTTATAAACTATGTATTCTAACATTTTACTTGAATAAGGGGCTAAGGAGATCAATCTATATATAGCTACAAATGCCTTAGTCACCAGATTTGAAAAGCGGGAGGACTTTCGTTTGTTTCAAAGATGAAAGAACTATACCTGTTGTGAGAGAATGCTGAGAAATAAAAGCGATACTGAGGAGTCCGTTGGGAATAATATAATGTACCAACATGCATTAGGAATTACGTCAGGATCTCAAAATTTATTACATTTGCAGACATACTTCTATATTTTAACAACATTATTAAGGCATACAAATTTAAAAAAGAAATGCCACTACGTTAGTGTTTGCCATAGCAAATGATTCCCTAGGGGTGCATGTACAATGGCCCCCAATTGAATATTGTACCACTAATGCTCTACCACATGTGTTTGACCCCTGTTGATTGCAAGTCGCACAAGAGAAACTTGGCCTTCTTTGTAGAGCAAAGACAGTTGGTAAAAAATGAAGCACACAAAGGTAGAGAGGTTTTGGTATAGCCTGTACAGTGAAAGATCCACTCAAGATCCAGGTGCTGTACCGTATCTTCAGAAGATAAAGCATTTATCTAAACACGTGCACAGGGTGTAAATGATCGCACTCCGATGCATGTGATACATAATGACAATCACCACGAAAGCATATCGCATTACTATTACTTCCACAGGTAATTTTCATGGCTGCTATGGAAAGGCTGTCTCACTGCACCACAATCTATAGCAACTAATACACTGGGCATTTCAAATGGTTCATGAAAGCGGGTTGGGCCCTGGCCAGTCTGAAGCAGCGGCACTCCACACACTGTTCAACGCCCAGCCTCGTGTGAGTCACTTGACACTCGTCACGGACACTTGCTGACATTGCCTTCAGGCGGGAACAGGCCTTTCTGTTAGATTCGCGTTTCACGTCCAGGCTTTCGTTACTAGGCTTCTGCGTGCGTAAGGCGACGCGAAATGTTTGAATGCACTTTGCTCATCGACAAAAGGCGCCCTTACTTTGCAAAGCGATTTGGAAATGTGTATGCACCCTACATCGACGTCAATGCCGACGCGCACCACTTCTGCGTTTTCGAGCTCGTGAGCAGTGTGTCGACGTGAAAGCAAGGCCAAACAGGCATCCGGCTTTGCCAGAAGGCGTACACACAACTTAAAGAATCGCTACATATGACACACCCTGCAATATGCATTATCCGTGTCGGCACCATATGCAGTCGGCGCTGTGTTACCACGACTCTTCGAAACCGACAGTCCAAATGAGCCGACATGTCGTGCTGTTTCGTGGATGCAGCACAGTTCGTTCGAAGCTTCTGTAGCTTCGTAACGACAACGTTATTCGTACTCGCCGATATTACACAGTGATCCAGTACTAAAGTACACACCACACGGCCACAAGGAATCACAACGGTCATCCCACTGCGTGCACGCGTGTGTAGGCGCCCACAGTCATTATCGATTTTAAAACGCAGCATAAAATAAATGCTTTATTTATTTAGGCGTAGTGCATTTACCAAAAAAACGATAACGTTAGCATTTCATGTATTTTTTATTAAGCTTTCTTTTTGTGACGTCATCATGCGTGGCAGCAGCGGACTCCACTTGGGGTCGTCTGCTGCCACGCGCGTGCACCCAGCGCCGGCCTAAAATATAACGAAGCATGCTCGCAGGAGGCCACGAGCGTTCTACCTAGCACTGCAGCAGATGTGCTTAAAGGTACTTGAAGACGTTCAGCAATCGTGATAGCCGACGCAGCCTTTCGAAAGGGCGAGAGAGTTCGCAAGTGCCTGTCGTCTGCGAGAAAAGTCTCGCGTTCGCAGCGAGCAGGGGCGTCGTAGCAGACGACACTTGTAGCATTCCTTTCAAAGGCGCAACACTTTCTCTCAGTACAAAATCTTTATTTTCATAAATAATTCGTGATTATTTTTATATAAGTACATGCACGGTTGTTATTGCTGTCGAAAAAATAAATAAATAATTATTCTCTGGCGCTAAATCGTGAACAGAATTGCAGAAGAATGGATACCATGTTGAGCCCTCGTGGTAAAACGTGCTTCAATCTCAAAGTTATACAAAGCTTATGTAATGTGTTGTGGATTATATAAAATGCTGCAGAAATAAAATTAGATTTTACGCGATAATCCTTGTGTATAGCTTCGTTCGCTGCGCCGCAAGCAAACGCCACTAGTCTAAAGATGGAAGTCAATCGGAAGCCTGTACTTCCCATCATTCCCATATAGGTTGAGGCAACGCTCAGGAGAGCCCCCGTAAACACTAGCGCCACATTTCCCTCTAAGCTATTTATTTAGAAACTCTATGGCACCAAGCATTTTTATCAACTGCTTCTCGTGGTGCTTTTGACGGCAGCCGAGCGAACGTCGCGGTGAATTCGACGAGCTGGCAAGCCGATTCTCACGGTTACCAGTCGCGCACCCCTTGTTCGGAATGAAGTGAAGTGCCCTCACCTCGCCTAACACATCCTCCTGCCGCTAGGTGAGCATCGGGACGATGCTCTCTCCAGAGAGAGGCAAATGCCACATCCAATACGCGGCACGAAGAGAAAGATGATTTCGCGCATTGCGGAAGAGAAGGCGAGACGTTTTTCAGTTTGCCTGCAATTAAAGTGTCCTGCCCTGTTTTATCAGTTCCTGCTGCTTGTAAATCGTTACAATATGATCAATAAAAATCGGGCCCCTAGGTTAACCCTCTATCTTCTCGTTCATTAGCTAACGAGGGTCTCGAATCCGGCAACACTGATGCCTTCAGGTAGCACGTGTGGGTTTATTGACCTGTTGACTTCACCCTAAAACATTACGTACTCGTGACGCCTGGGGCAGAAAGGATGTTCCACATCCACCGCCACGGTTTGTGAGCGGTGGCGCTGGCTAACACTCCCAGAGTTAGTTCTAGTAGTAATGCCTAAATACCCGAGAAAGTGGATGGGAAGACGGTGCCACGGTAGCTCAACTCGTTATAGCATCGCAAGCGTAATACGAAGACGTGGGATCGTTCCCCACCTGCAGCAAGTTGTTTTTTCATCCACTTTGAATTCCATTATTTATAATTTCTTTATTTCAGTTAGTAAATATACGTAATTTTATCCATGTTGTTGGTGTCTTCGTTTGTTGGCTTCTCATATGATTAATAAAAACCCGGCCGTTCGGTTGAGCCCCTTTCTTCTCGTTCACACACACACACACCTATTTATATATATATATATATATATATATATATATATATATATATATATATATATATATATATATATATATATATATATACACACACACAAACATACACACACACGGGGTTCAGAGAGCTGATCGACTACCGGTGGTTGGGCCGCCAAGGGCATTGACGCCGGAGAGTGCATCATAAACAGCATTTCCCGGCCCATGCACGTGGCGAAGATCCACTGTGAAACCGGAGATAAAGGTACAGTTGGCGTATCTCCCGTCCAGTGTAGGTGCTGCGATTACTATGGAAGGTAAACGTTAGGGGCTTATGGTCTGTGACGACGTTAAAGTCCCGGCCCTCCAGAAAGTGGCGAAAATGCTTTATGGAGAGGTACACCGCAAGGAGTTCTCGACTCAGTGTGCTGTATTTAGCTTCAGGTGGCTTCAGTTTTTTCGAGAAAAAGCTAAGAGGCTGCTAACCAGATACGTGTTGCTCGAGAACTGCCCCGAGTGCCATGCTTGATGCAACGGTGATGAGACGAATTGGGGCATAAGGAACGGGATGTATGAGCATGGTGGCGTCTGCCAGCGCCTTCTTGGCAGTAGCGAAGTCAGATGCAGCTTCCTCAGTCCACTCAAGTGGCGCAGCCGGATCTTTTGTGATAGAGGTCGGTCAGAGGCTTCAAGAAATTGGCACACTTAGAAAGAAAGCAGCGATGAAAGTTCAGTAGGCCCAGGAAATTTCTGAGTCTCTTTAGTGAAGTCGGGGGTGGAAATTTAAGTCTTGAATTACCTTAACTTTGCTGGCGAGAGGCCAGATACCTTGTGGAGTTACATGGTGGCTTCAGAACTCGATGGCAGCGACGCGGAAGAGGCACTTGTGCGGATAATTGACGAGACCGTAATCATCAAGTCGTCGGAAAAGGGCGCACAGGTGTGCTTCATGCTCCGGGCTGGATGAGCTTGCGACGAGGAGATCATCAAAGTAGGCGGACACGAAGTCGAGACCTCGCGTGACCGCGTTGATAGGGCGCTGAAAAGTCTGTGCAGCGTTGCGCAATCCAAAAGGCATCCTCACACACTCGAAGAGGCTGAAAGGGGTGGTAACAGCCGTATTCGGAACGTCAGCGGGTTCCACAGGAGTTTGATTATAAGCTTTCACTAAGCCAGTTTTAGAGAAGATCGTACACCCAGCCAAATGTGAATTCTTGTATGTGAGGAAGTGGATATCGGTCTGGTAAGGTGTGGGCGTTCAGAGCGCAGTAATCCCCACATGGTCTCCAGTCGCCAGGATCGTTCTTCGGCACCATGTGGAGTGGCGATGCCCACTTGCATGATGAAGGTCGCACAATGCCGAGTTCAAGCATGTGCTCAAACTCGCGGCGAGCGATGGCGAGGCATTCTCCAGACAGTCGGCGGGGCCGAGTAAAGAGGGGAGTCCAGTGATCACGATGTGGTGAATGATCGAGTGCTTCACTGGTAACTCGCTGGTATACGACTTCGTAAGATTGGGAAAAAGCGAGGATTTTGCATACGGAGAAGCGGGTGCAGAGTACGCCGTTGATGGAGAGGCACGTTCTGACATCGATGAGGCGATGAGCTAGCATGTCTACAGTAAGGTTGAAAAAACTGAGGAAGCCAGCGCCGATAACAGCTTGCGAGGCATCAATAAGAATGAAAATCCAGCGAAACCTACGGCGCAATCGAACGTTAAGAGGAAGCTTTAGCTCGGGCCCAACTCCGACGCGGCCTATTCAAATACATTTAAAAACGCAAAAACGTTTTTCTGAGATAACCCCTGGACCGATTTTAACGAAATTTGTTGCTTTTGAGAGAGAAAGTTAAATTCTAGTGACTGTTGGAAGCGGAATTTTGATTTAGGGCTTGCATTTTGTTAAAGAGATTTACAAAATTTCAGAAGTTTGAAAAATATATAAGCACGAAGTTTACAAACTAATAGCTCTGCATCAAAAAGAGATATCGTGGTTCTGTAAACGGCACCCATTAGATCATTCAAAGCGGACAAATTTCGTATGTCATTTTACATCTTACGTGAGTTTGTTACGTTGTTTACGAGGGTTCTGCAAAAGTTGTAATTACATATGAATAAATTTTTTGAGATTCATGCATAAGATGTCAAATTTGTCCGCTTTAGATGTGCTATTAAGTACAATTCACAGAATTGCGATATCACCTATTCTTGCTGAGTTACAGAGTTGTAAACTTGATAGTTTCGTTTTCTGAAAATGTTCGATTTTTGCCAATTTTTAATAAAAAATTGACGACCTAAATCGAAAATTCGAAACCAACAGTCACTAGATTTTAAGTTGTTCTTTTAAATGCAACAAACCCCGTCAAATTTGGTGCTGTGGTTGCCGAGAAAAACGAATTCTCCTTTTACATGTATTTAGATAGGAGCACCCGAGCTAAAGCTTCCTCTTAAGTGTAAGAGACTGTTGGCCGTATGTTTGGATGGCGGAGTTGTTTATCGTTTGAACGGGCAGGTCTGTTCTTTGAGACGGCAGTCTGTACAAGAGGCCGGTATGATGCTAACCTGGGATCCTGTATCGACAAGGACGCGAGCGCCACTGATCTTGTCAAAAACGTAGAATAGACGGTATGTCCTATCTCCACAGAAAATAGATCGGTAAATGATTGAAAGATAACAGCATGATGTGATATTTGAGCATTCCAGCAATGTAAGCTTTGACGAAAGCTTTTGATTATTTTCTTTTTCTATTTATACCCGTCATGGTGGCGTAATGGCTTCGTCGTTGCGCTACTAAACTCGAGAGCGCGGCATCAAATCTCGGCCCCGGCGGCCGCATATCGATGCGGGTGAAATGCAAGCAAAAATGCCCACGTATCGTGTATCCGTTGCTTGTTAAAGAACCACAAGCGGCCGATATGAATTCGGAGTCCCGCACAAAGGCGTTCCTCATATTTTAAGGCGAAAGTCTTAAATTTGTTTCAAGGTTGCGTTGTGAGGTACAGAAAATATCACGTGAAGGTTAGAAGCGAACCAAAGCATGTCCAGCCGTGTATAAGAGATGATTAATGACTGAAGCAAGGTTTGGGTACGGGCTAGTTGGTATTCCATTGCAAGCTTGACTACAGCGCGTACATTAATTAATGACTGATTAGTGATTGCATTAAGGTGGTTGAAGGTAAATTAAGGTCTATTAAAGAGGATTAGGGTGCATTATGGTGGATTATAGTGTAATTAGGAGAATTAAGGTGGATTAAGGTGAACTAGAGTAGGCTTTACAAGGCTTCGGCCTTCGCGTCTCTTAGGCAATACTTGAGGACAACTGGGAATTTTTTTTCATATAATTTCGGCACGCAGAGCCCCAAAATTTAATTACCACGCATAGAAAATACGAGACACAGAAAACGCAGGGTCAAAATGAAACTTCCTGTCGATCCCGTGATTAGACATAAAACAATAGAGAACAAACAACGCAAGTTGAATAAAAAAGTAAATCATAATTGGTAAGTCTAAATGGACAAAACATAGTCACATAAAGTTGGAAAAAGCATCGCCAGGCCAAGTCAAGCCAGTTTTTAACCTAAAAACAATACCTAGACGTGATACCTAAATAAAAAACTATAAAGAAGCAAGTTTCAATGAATACATAGCACAAGATCACTATCATTTCAAAGATTTAAGTGTTTCAGAGCTTATCTCTGTACTGACAGGTTATTCAACGAATCGAAGTGACGGATAATGAAAACATGGTCATCAAAGAAATTTATTACCGAAATCAAAGCACATCTCTCCTCATTAGACATCGTCAGCTGATGTGAACATGTCAAACGGGCATGCTGATAAAAAATAAATTTTATGTGGGAAAAGAATTCATAGAAAAACGTCACTGACAGTTATCGCACAGGCGTGGGATGTTCCGGATAATTTAGAACTGTCGAGCTTATTTAACGTTCACCAAAAGCACGGAACACGAGCCTGTCCGCGTTCCGTCTCAATCGGAATGCGGTGGCAGGGTATCAAACCAGCGACCTTAGCAGAAGAACGCCATATATACTTAGCCCCCGCGACAAATGCCTCACAGAATCACAACCCAAAATCTGTCAAAGCTGTTAGTGGGACCATGCACTCAAATTAAAGCACTTTTAATGAAAAATGAACAAGATGTCAGCGTCTCTGCCTTGCGCGGAGAGGTGGCGCGGATTATAATTTTTTTTTTCACGTGAGCAAGCTTATCAAAATTACCGGTCACAATAGCAGCCTTTCTCCAGAGCATACAATGAAGAAGCATGCCCTCGCAGTGAAGGTCGAAATGAAATACGCATAGCTTCAACTTCTAGGTTGTGCGAGGAAAGCAAAACTTGTAAAATGGCCATGTACTACAAAATACACCATGACGTTTCACTAACATATAACGAGATGCAGACCCAGAATCTATGCTACATCTGACCAATATCGCAGCTATTGGCCTCGAGCTCCACCACTGGAAAAGCTGGCGCCACCGTCGGCGTGACGTGCTATTAGGGATCACGTGGACATAGCGTCCGCGTCGGCTGTTTCGGGAGCGCCGAAGCGAACTGAAAACGAGAGTTTAAATTCCCTCGTACGCTGCGGCCCTCATTTAATGGCGAGATTCTCCCACTTCGAGCGTCTCCTTTACAACGCTTGAAAGCACCACAATAGGTAGTGGCTGCCTTTGAAGGCGCGCAACATGGTAGGCTACTGCTCGGCAGGTGCCGCAGTGCCGGACGTACGCAACGGAGCCCGGTGTCAGCCTTATTCACACGTAGCCGCCGGACAAGAAGCTGCGTGAAGCTTGGCTCGCGAAACATAAAACCGGCAAACAGCCATCGGCTACAACTCGGGTATGCAGCAAGCACAGACGCGAGGAATGGAATGGAATGGAATGGAATGGAATGGAAAACTTTATTGATTCTTTTAAGGTTTTAGCGGGTCGAGGCCGAAGTCTTCATTCTTGAAACTTGGGTCCTCTTCAGCCATGGATGGGCCCCTAGTCCAGGGCTCCACTGAGCCGGGCCGCCTCGCACGCGTGCGCTATTAGAGCTCTTTGAGCCTCTAGCTCGCGGCTGGTGAGCCAGCTCTCCCATTGCTCCGCACTTGGTGTTTTGTGTTTGTGGAATGCCTGGTTTCTTGTACACTCCCATGTAATGTGGTATAATGTTGGTTTAGCTCCACACCACGGACAGGTTGCGCTATACTGCGTGGGGAACATCCTACTTAGTATGTGTAAGTTTGGGAACGTGCCCGTTTGCAGTCTCCGCCATCCTGCGGCCTCCTCCTTTGTTAATGGTTTATGTGGTGGGGGATATTGATATCTTAGCCCCTTATAGAGGTTTAATAGCTCTGAATAGCTGTTCCCGCAGTTGATCCGTGGCCCCTCTGGGGCGGTTGACGTTCCTGCTCGGCTGGTCATCCCTCGAGCTAGGCTGTCCGCCCCTTCGTTGCCCCTGATCCCTGCGTGGCTTGGTACCCAGATAATGTTATGTGTGGGTTGTCCCTCAGCGATTGGAACTCTGCTGAGGATCTTGAGCGCCGTGCTACTAATTCTGCCTCTTATATAGCTCCGGCACGCCTCTTGTGAATCTGTTAGAATATTGAGGTGGTGGTGGTGATAACTTTATTGAACACAGGGGAGTTGCGGACACGCAGGTCCTTGGGCCCCCGCACGGCCCCACTGCACTCAAACGTTCATGTCCCGGAGGCTCATGACGCTGGTAGCCCGGCCTGTGGCGATGGCTTGCTTGGCCGGATCCTCGGAGCGCAGTAGGGTCTCCCAAGCCTCCCAAGTAGTAAGGTGCTCCAGGCCCCGCGGGGGAGGATCCGCCGGGCAGAGGAAAAGAATGTGATCGAGAGTGGCTTTGGGGTGGTGGCAGAGGGTACAGGAGGGGTCGGTGTGAACGTGGTGATAGCGCGAGCGTATATAAGGGGAGGGTAAGGTGCGTGTTTGGAGCCGCCTCCAAAGTGTCTGGTGATAATTGTCGAGGGAGGGATGGGGTGGGGGGTAGAGCCGACGCTCAGTTTTGCAGGCTTGCGTCAATTCAGTGAATGAATGCATGCGCTCCCGTGAGAACCCTGGATCGGAGGCCGCCGCTGCCCGGTTGAGAAAACCTCGGGCTAAAGCGTTGACAGCCTCGTTTCCAGGATTCCCAGAGTGGGCAGGCACCCATATGAGCTCCATGTGCCGAGGCGGGTATGCAGCGAGAGAGTTCAGTATGCGAAATGCAGGGACGTGAACTCTCCCGCGAGCAAAATTTAGTATCGCAGTTTTAGAGTCTGATAATATATACCGGGCCTCCGTGCGCGTAATAGCTAGGGCAATGGCAGCCTCTTCAGCCTCCTCCGAAGTGGCAGTTGGGGATATGTGTAGGGTGGTAATCGGCTGTAGGGAGGTATATTGAGGGATATTCCTGTTCTATAACCTTCTTCCGCTGCCAGTGCGACAGCAATTTCCTCTGCCTCGGTTATGTTAGCCACCTCGGCCGTGAGTCCTGTGATTAATTCTCCTTGATTATTTACTACTACCGCTGCCGCGTTGTTTTTGTGTGCTTGTGAGTATAGGGACGCATCGGTATAGACTGTATTGTCCCGATGTCCCATCGTCTTTTCGTAAAACTTTGCCCTAGCCTGTCTCCTACTCGCATGGAGGTTTGGGTCCATGTTGCGAGGGATAGGTTGTATTCGCAGTTTCTTTCTTAGTGGGTCTGGTATTGTGGCTCTGCTACTTTGTGGTTTTTCTACTTCCCGACCTAGCTTTGTCAGGAGCGCCCTTCCTGTTGTTGTATTGCTGAGTCTTCGTACTTGTGCGTTGAGCTGGCATTCCCTTAGTTCTTCAAAAGTGTTGCTGATTTCAAGTTGCATGAGTTTGTCGTTGGATGTGTTCCTTGGGAGGTGCAGAGCTGTTTTATACGCTTTCTGGAGGATGATCTCCACTTGCTCTTTTTCGGTTTTGGTGATTGCATGGTACGGCAGTGAGTATGTGACCCGGCTGACTATCAGGCTGTTGACCAACCTGAGTGTGTCCTCCTCTTTCATGCCATATCGCTTGTGTGCCACTCTGCTAATCATTCGGCCCACCTGTCCTGCTGCTTTGTTTAGCAGGCAGATTGTGTGGCTGCATTTCCGGCTTCCTTGCAGCCACATGCCGAGGATTCTAATCATCTTTTGTTCCGGGATGTTCTGTCCTTCTAGCCTTACTTCGAGCGGGGCATCAGTGGGGTGTCTGTCCACCCTGAGGAGTTCAGATTTCTCCGTGGAGCATCTGAGGCCTCTTTGCTTTGTGTATTCTTCGATGCAGGTGGCAGCTTCTTGTAGTGCCTCTTGTTTATCCCCTAGTGAGCCTTGAGTAGTCCAGATCGTTATGTCGTCCGCGTACATTGCGTGACTGATTCCATGGATTTTGCTAAGTTTCTTGGTAAGGTTGACCATCGTTACGTTGAAGAGTACTGGCGAGATTACTGAGCCCTGCGGAGTGCCCTTGCATGGCGTTTGAAAGGCGTCACTCCGTAGGTCTCCCAGGCCTACTGTCGCTGTTCTGTCGGTTAGGAAGCTTCTGATATAGTCATTGACTTTCTTCCCGCAATTAGTGGTGTTGATCCCCTCCATAATGGCGGCGTGGGACACGTTGTCAAAGGCTCCCTTGATGTCGATGGCCATGACCACGTTTTCCCCGTGTTTCGGCATTGTCTCGAGTACCTCTTCCTTTAGCTGTAGCAAGATATCTTGGGTAGACAAGTTTGCCCTGAAGCCGAACATGGTGTTGGGGTACCATCCTCCGTCTTCAAGATGCGTTTGGATTCTTCGGGTTACTATTCTTTCGTACAGCTTGCCTAGGCATGATGTAAGCGAAATTGGTCTGAGATTTTCAATTTGGAGTTTTTTGCCGGGTTTGGGGATCATCACCACTACGGCGTGTTTCCACTCCGCTGGTACTTTGCCTTCCTCCCATAGTTTGTTGAGGTAGAGGGTGAGCTGATCAATTGCTTCGTCGCTGAGGTTTCGAATTAGCGAGTTTCGGATTTTGTCCGCCCCTACTGCTGTGTTCTTCGTTGTAGCCCTTACAGCCTCGACGACCTCTTCTCTTGTGATGGGTCGGTCTGTAGTTGAATTTTCTTCACCCTGGTAGTCGCCTCGGTAGCCTTCTACCGAGATCTTACCGTAGCATTTTTCCCGTACTGCTTGGAGCAGTTGTTCTTCTGTTCCTTCATACTGGTGGATTAATCTCTGAATGGATTTGCTGCTTTCCGCCTTCCTCTTGCTCGGATCCATGAGTGTTCTGAGGATATGCCATGTTCTGGCTGTGCTTAGGGTGCCATTCAGTGAGGTACTAAACTGCTGCCACCCCTGCCTTGCCAGCTGCGTTGCATACTCCTCTGCTTGCTGAGTTATTTCGGCAATTTTCTTTTTAAGCTTTCTATTTGGCTTCTGACGCTTCCAACGCTTGGTTAGGCCTCGTCGTGCCTCCCATAGCCTGAGGAGTCGTTTGTCCACTTCTGGTGCTTGTTCTGTTCGTTCCACTTCTTTTGTGTAGAGATCTCTTATTTGTCTGAGTTGATGGCTCCAATCCTCTGCCGAGGTTATGTCCCCTTTTAGCTGTTTACAGTGGACTCGAAAGGCATCCCAGTCTGTTAGACTTGCCTTGCCAATCTTCCTCCTGATGATTTCTGCCTCTGTGCTGACCCTGATGATGTAGTGGTCACTGCCGAGGTTTTCTTGCAAGTTCTCCCATTCGACTTGCTTAGCGCCCCTGACAAAGGTTAGGTCGGGACACGTGTCCACGCTTACGCTATTGCCCTGTCTGGTGGGTTGGCTTTCATCTGTGAGTAGCTCGCAGCCTATGTTTTCTGCAGCTGTGCAGATACTGCGCCCTTTCTTGTCTTCGATTCTACTGTCCCACTGCGGACTCTTCGCATTGAAGTCTCCTGCTATTATTAGGGTGTTTTGCCCTGCAAGCTTCTTCGCTTCCGCAAAAAGCTTAATGAAATTTCATCTGTTTTTAGGTGGGCTATATAGATTGATTACGAAAGTGCTCTTAGCTTTCTTTTTCCGTTTTGGAATCACTTCGGTCACGATATGTTCTAGCTGTGTGTCTTCTAGTTCCTTATGTGTTATGGTTGTTATTTTGTTGCTTATTAAAGTCGCTGTTCGTCCATTTTCCTGACACGTATATCCTTTTAGGGTTGGGATGCAATTTGTTTCCTGTAGTAGTATCAAATCTGGTGGATTTCCTCTAGTGTTAATGAACTGTTGCAGGAGCCCTTGCTTGCGCTTGTAGCTCCTGCAGTTCCACTGCCAAATCTCTAGTTGGTTTGGTCCTGCCATGTTGATGTATTGGTGTTGTTATTTGTTCCCTGGGATTCTGATCCAAACCTGCGCTCGTTGTAGAGGCGGTCTCTGGCGTCGTTTACTGTTCTCTGTGTAGTTTGATTCTTTACGTAGTTGCGGAACCTCTGGTCTTGCAGGGCTATCTTTTGATTTAGCTGCTGCATTTGCTGCTGCATTTGCTGCATGAAAGCTTTGAGGTCTTCAATTGAGGTGTTCCCCTCGCTAGTTTGCGTGCTCTTTATATGTTGCTGCGGCGGTGATGGCGCCCTAACTGGTGAGAAACCTGCCTTTCTCATCTCTTGCATTTCCTGAATTAGGTCGTCTATTCTTTTCCTGAGCTGCCGGGTTTCTTCGCGGCAGAGCTCAAGCTCCTTTTTAAGATTACTGTTTTCGGCACAAAGCCTCTTCTCGTTTTCTGTCTGCATGCTTGTGTTATTGGTTATGTTGTTGTGCGGAGCAAGAAGCGTTTTGGGAGGGCCGGCTCCCCAGCTCACCTTAACTCCTCCGCTTTTCTTCTGCTGATTTGGCTTCGACCAGGTCTGCTGGCCCGCGCCGCCCAGGGGTGGGTAGGACTCGTCCCTCTCCCGGCTTCGGCCCTGGCCTTGACTGTGGCTGCGCCCTCGGCTGCGGCTCCTGGATTCACTCCGGTAGTCGCTCCGTCGCTCTTATCTTCATTCCGGAACCAGCGCGGTCGCCTTGCTCCGCTTCTGCTCCTGCTGCGTCCCCGCCGCTGTTGGCCCTGGGGTCCCCATCGTAGTTCGTTTGTCGACTTTAGGCGTTGTTTGCAGTCCTTTGTGCCCGCCGCGTGGGAGCCCCCACACAGCAGACACTTGTGTGTACATTGATGATGTTCTTCCGGATCTTTCTGGCCACATTGCTTGCAAGCTCTGATTCCGGGGGTCGGGCAAACGTCCGACCGGTCCGACCGGCCCGGGTGGACCCGGGAACCCCCGCCGAAGAACTCAAGACAAACTTACGAACACGCACGCAAGGGGTGAAGATTTTAGCGGCGAGAATGCTAGGCCGATCTAGCACAGCTGTTATCACCTTTGATGGCCCCATCCTCCCCAAGCAAGTTTTGTACTACGGGGGAGAGATGTGGTGTTATCCATATAGACCAACGCGGCAAGTTTGCTATATTTGTTGCCAGCAAGACGCGAGGAAGATTTCTGCTACGGCGCCGGGTCTGTGATGTTCGGAAAACGCGCACTGAGACGCTCGCCCGAGTCCGCTGCCCGACTAATGTCATGACGGTTTGGTCTATGAACTTGTCGATGCTATAGATACTGGCAAGTTCAGTGAAGTGGAAAGGGAGCGGTAAAAAGCACATTAAAAAAAATCATGGCATATGGTCATGTTTCTGTTATGAATTAATGCACTGGATTACAAGAAAGAAGCAGCGGGAAATCGCACGCTGAGAACACCGATAAACATACAGTGCGACGCAACTCGAGAAATAATATTGAAACGTCCAAGAATCTAGAAGAGGAAAAAAAAGATTGAATCGTCGCGACGGCACATCACAGTCCCCGTCGAAGTCTCTACGATGAAATTATTTTTGAACAACTCTGATAGCGCCCACGCCACAATGGTTGCTTGTACACTGTCAAATGCTCATATTCTGCGGCCTAAAGCTCATGGCACGGTGCGAAAACGGTGCACGCGGTGAAAGCGAAACAGTGCGCGGACAAGCATGCAGACGCGCAGTCGGTCGCTGCGAATCTGTGCGATCGCTGCATTGAGGCTTCATTCTATTAAGCTCCATTCAGTTACACAAACACTATAAGAACATATTTCACATAGTTTGCTCTCAGCGTTTACCTACCTTTCACGCAAGAAGCCGGTTCGGGAGGCTCCATCGCGGCGCAAGCGCGCAGTGGGGTTCACTGTACATATTCGGTAAAGAGATAGCGTCTGTAAACGATTCTGTGCTTTCAGTTTGCCCATAATTATTATTTAGACAGTAACAAACTTCTCTCATGCCGATAGCACTTGCAGAAATGTCCGGGAGAGCTCGTGCGTGGTGTTTTCAGTGAGCGCTGACAGCAAAACCTATGAGGAGCGCGCCACGTGATCCCTCATACTACGCCAGCCAGGCGCTTCCAATAGATGGCGACTCCGTAACTCCTCGCCGCCAATTGCTGAAATGGTCGTCGAGCGCAATGTATAATAGACGTCAGAAAATTTCGGCAAAATCTACCAAGTGGCAGGCCGAGGATGGAAATTATCGCTGACCAGAGTGTAAACTCCAAACGCATCGTGTGGTTGTAAAACGCAAAGGAGCTCACCCGAAACTGAAGGTAGCACTGAGGCGAAGAAAGAAGACACAAAACTCACCTGCGCAAGCTCAGTAATGGTATCACCACGTGTCAGTCGGGTACATGTGCCGGTCTACGTGAGAGATAACTGTTAAGGCACTGAATCTCTTCCTTATGTAAAGTAATCGAAGGCTGACTCACGCACACACTTCCACCATTGTAGATATGCCATGCCTCTGCCATAAGACGCGTATCTTCATTCTTATGCTGCTACAATATCGCGCATTCATCTAACTCTGGCGTGCAGTTACAATCTTGGCAATGTAGGGAAAGATTAGAAGGCGATCCACCGGTTAACGACCTTTTATGTTCAATTGGCCTCTGATTGATACAGCGTCCCGTTTGCCCTACGTAGAACTGGCCGCAGCTAAGGGGAAGGCATAATCTTGATAGGGTTGTCTCGAATGTCAAACAAAATCCCTCACCTTAGAACTGTTTTTCTCGGCGAAGACCCATAAGCAAGAAATTCCTTTTCGTGCTATAGTGTCAGAGAAAGGGTCGTGGCAGGTCTGTGTCCGTAGTTAACAGAACTGCTTAGCTTCACTAGTTCTTCCAGACCCCTTTTGCTTGCGTAATTCTCAGGCACTAGTTCAGTATTTGAGAGAGGAAAATTCTGGTGATTGTACAGCTTTTAGTATGGATATCGAAGAGTTGTATTATTCCTGGCCGCATCACGGGTTGCTAAATTCCATAAATGAGTGCATTGAAGAACAAATGCAAGAGTTGGCTTTTATTGACAGATGCGGTGTTTCCACGGCAGCTCTCCTGGAGATTCTTCCAATGTAATTGAAGTCGACGCTGATTGGGTGGAGAAATGGCGTTTTTCTGCAGAAATCAGGCATTTGTATTGGCTCAAAGGTTGCCCCTATTCTTAGCAATATTTACCTGAGTAAGGTTGACAGCTTCTTAGAGAAAGCCTTAGGTGATAGCGTTATCAAGATATTTCATTACGTTGATGATTACCTGATTTTCTGCAATATGGAAGAATTAGATTCCGCTGCTACCTCAGTAAGTGAGTAATTTAAGCTTTATGGAGGAGGATTAAAGTTTACCGAGGAATTTTCTCAGCGACGCGTAAATCAGTTTCTTGACATTTCCTTGGTCTTCGAACAAAATCACGTTTGTTTGCAGTATTCCCCAACATCTTCGAAGCCGTTGCTGAAGTTTGAATCCAAGCATTCCAAAGTAGTAAAAAACGGAATTTCGTGCCTTAAGTCTTCTCTCACCAGATCCTGCATGCACAAAATGAGCGCCAGTTTTAATGCGCAGGTCCGGCGCCTATTAGAAGAAGGTTATCCTAGTGTAGCAGTGGCCACTGTGGCTGAGCGCCTAAAGAAATCGGTTTCGAGGGGAACGGACGTGATAACAGAAAGCAGTAATAGCAAAAAAGGAGTAGTGGCTATTCCGTACATTCATTCAGTGTCGCACAGGCTTAAAGTTGCAAGTAGATATGATGTTAATGTAGCTTTCACTGCTCCCAATAAGGTAAGATATGTATGCGCTGCCGTACACAGGAAAAAGGAGCAGGTAAAAGGCAAAAAGAAAGAACAGATATTTGTCCAGTGAAGCACAATAAGAACAGTTTTACTGACTGTCGTATGGGTGTGATTTATAAAATTCCCCTTAGCTGTGGTCAGTTCTACGTAGGGCGAACGGGACGGTGTATCAATCAGAGGCTAAGGGAACATAAAATGTCGTTAACCGGTGGATCGCATTCTAATCTTTCCCTACATTGTCAAGATTGTAACTGCACGCCAGAGTTAGATGAATGCTCGATATTGCACAGGCATAAGAATGAAGATACGCGTCTTATGGTAGATGCATGGTATATCTATAATGGTGGAAGTGCGTGCGTGAGTCAGCCTTCTATTAGTTTACTTAAGGAAGAGATTAAGTGCCTTAACAGTTATCTCTCACGTAGACCGGCACATGTACCCGACTAAGATACCATTCCTGAGCTTGCGCAAATGAGTTTTTTGTCTTCTTTCTTTTTTCGCCTCAGTGCTCCCTTCAGGTGATAGTCGGCGTTCGTGTTGTCCACTTCTCTACTCTTGTGTCCTGTCTGCACGCCTCACGTCTTTTTTGCATAATGAATCCTTACCAACTAGCTCAGCTTTCTGTCGTTATAGGCTCACCCGTCCGGTATTGCCTGCATTTCTGGCGCATATCAAATAAATAATAAATTAATAAACAAATAACAAGCCTTTTCACAGACATCTATAGCCATCATTTATTAAGGAGAAAATAAATATTTAGAAAAGGCGGGAAGGCTGCAGAAGAGAACCAGCTGCTAGAAACAGCCGCTCCCAAACATCGCCTGGCGGCAAACCACTTCTAAGGAACTTAAGTTCTTTATCACGAAGAGCTATGGAAAAGGAACTAACACAGGTGGCTCCTAACTGACACTTTTAAAATGCCTCAAAGATTTCTCTGGCCATCTGATCGCCGTTAATTGCTGTGGTTGCTAGAAGTTAATCAGTTTGGCCTGTGTCAACTATGTGTATGGTTACATCTGCATTGTTTAATGTTATTGACGCATGCGCAGCAGGAGTAGCCTGACGATGACTCGCCTTCTCTATCTTCTTTTACTCTTTTTATGTCCGTTGCGAATTGTATATTTCCGCAGGCTTCAATAAAGGTGTTGGCAGTCAGCGCTCGTCCTGTGTCCTCCCTTGTCTGTATTTTTTGGCGCTCTTTTACATATGAATGATACGCAACTGATTCTGCTTAGAGAAAGAAGGACATAAAAGCTTAACAAAAACGCCCCATGCCGTCATGCCATGAATTCAAGCTCTGTATTTGATAATGCCACAGATGGCCTGCTGACGCATAGATCACCTGCCCGTGCAATCTCAGATGATTCCTCGATTTCTTTTGTCGGGTGTTTGCGGCGCCGGTACAATATGACCATCTTATCGAGGAAGGGATGGCAAGGTGGTTGTGCAGCATACTTTTTACAAGGGGCCGCCAGACGACCGTGTGTGGAAATATTGCCCACTTTATTACTGTGCTCTTGGAGACGCACATTCAAACATGTGCCCGTTTGGCCAATGTAGCACCTTCCACACGAGAGTGGAATTTTGTACACAACCCCCCTCTTGCAAGGCATGTAGGCAACTCTGTGTTTAATTGTGGATTCAGGCTTCCGCGTTCGAGTAGGGCAGCTCTTTCTGCAGACACTCAACAGCTTTTTCGGCGCCGTGAAAACAACTTTTACGCCAGAACGTTGCCCTACCTTTCTTAGATTGTGAGACACCTTATGCAGGTAAGGTATCACGGCTACTTTTCAGCAGACCGTCTATGGCATTATCAACAACAGAGCTTGAATTCATGGCATGACGGAATGTGGCGTTTTTGTTAAGCTTTTATGTACTTCTTTCCCTTAGCAGAATCAGTTGCGTATATATGCTCCTGTTCCGGAATAAACGCTGTGTTGAAGGTTAGCGCTTGTCCTGTCTAGTCTTTGTCGATCGTCTTTCCCGCGCTATGCTTCCATTATAACTGTGTATTACCAACCAGCCCAAGCCTATACTCCTCTGAATAATTCTAAAGTTCGTGTGATATTTTCTTTATGTATTAAATAGACAGAAACATGGAAGCACTGATATATGTTATTTCGAGCACAATATTTGAGACATATGAGTATATTCTTTTATGAGGAAATACATATTTTATTTGTATTGAGGGTGCGTAGCGTTCAAGAATTCGTTTGCAGCACCATTTGCAATGGCAATGCAGTCATTATTAATGTATTTGATCCCTCGACAAATTCTATAAGGCGGAGGCCGTGCTGCTGCGTGACCCTCCCCCCCCGAACGAAATTTCTGGCTACGCCACTGCCTGCAGCCAGTTGTTCTTTCGTCCATTTTCGTTTCGACTAATTTACCATGTTTAATTCAATTAAACAGTACAATTAATTTTCCTTATGCTGTCCTTGGTGTTTGTTCGCTTATAATGATGCTGTTCATAACTTCCCAGTACTCACCTTGGCACAGCGTTACTGACACTAAATTGTCTCTCGGACTCGAACCCCTAGCACTCCGCCGGAAACTTGCAATGCTCTGTCTTTTTCATAAATTATACTTTAACTTTCCTGCACTGCGCAAGAACTTATTACATGCTCCGTTACGCTCATCTCAACGCTTTTTTAACTCCCTTAGCATATAGCGTTTACATGGTTCTTCCAACGCCTTCAACAAATCCTTCCTCCCCATCGCCATAAAAGAATTGAACAATCTTCCCGAAACCTTGGTTTTAGAGTCAAATCCCTCCAAATTTAGACAGTTACTGTCAGACCATTTCCACACAAAATAGCCACTTTTCATCACGTTTCCTCTGCCAGGAATCCGACTTGCTTGTGTCATCGCCTATTTTTCCTTCCCTTCTTTTTTGCCACTTATGTTTAGCGTGTTTCATATTTACATGTACACTTTTCTTTTAATTTATTGCTACTCAGTTTGAGATATTTTCATTGTTCTCTTTATACCTGATGTGTTCTACAGTTTATTATTTATTTTTCTGTTACCTTTGTTTGCATTTTTTTTCTTTCTTCTTTTTTTTTTTTTTTTTGAGCTGATGTATGGCACTTTCCCATCGCTGTCTCCCCACCCCCCTTATGTAATGTCCCTGAAGGGACCCTTAAGAGAATAATAAATTATGATGATGATGATGGTTATATTACTCGTGGCTTAGTTGTAGAGCGTCCACCTCGGCTACATGCCGATGTTTGTGCGTTCGATTCCCACCGCCGCCGGGCACCCACTGGTTCAAATGGTGTACCTCGGCATGGCGTTCGGCTTTTTTCAGCGGTGATACATTTGGGGAAAGGAGCCCGCGCTCTAAGTTCAAGTCGAAACCCTCGTGTTTAAGGCCGCTCCCATGGCGACAATTTCCCATGTGGCGCCCCAAATGCACCTATTGAGGTGGGAACGCCTTCGGGTGGAAGGCAAACACCCATTTTCAGGCGCTGAGGTCCCATAATTGCCGAGCACCAGGCCGGGAGCGCGCTTGTACCTATTCTACCGGTAGGTCTCCGGCGGCAGCACTTGCCTCCCACAGCTCAACAAGGCCGCCTGTGCTTGACAAGAGGCACCCATAAACAACTCAGGAAATCTCTATCGGGCGCCTTTTCGAGATGTTAAGCCACACGAGAACTCGAGCACCAGGCCAGTGGACATCTCTACCCATTAGAAAAAACCGGTGGGTTTCCGACGGCAGAGATATTTGCACTCAATACCTATTCTCTACCGCTAGACCACGCGCTGCGGTGTGCGTGTGTTTGTTTGTTTGTGTATTTGTGTGTGTTTGCGCGTGTGTGTGTGTGTGTTTGCGCGTGTGTGTGTGTGTGTTTGCGCGTGTGTGTGTGTGTGTGTTTGCGCGTGTGTGTGTGTGTGTTTGCGCGTGTGTGTGTGTGTTTGCGCGTGTGTGTGTGTGTGTGTGTGTACGCGCGCGTGCGTGTGCGCGTGTGCGTGTGCGCGTGTGCGCGTGCGCGTGTGCGCGTGCGCGTGTGCGCGTGCGCGTGTGCGCGTGCGCGTGCGTGTGTGTGTGTGTGTGTGTGTGTGTGTGATCATAACAAACGAAATTAAGATAGGAAAAAGGAGGAAACCTCGAAAGAGCGAGAACGAGCGTAGTTTATCCGCCCCACCTTGATCCACATTTGCTTTCTTCACCGAACACCGCGTGAGGAAATACTCGCGTGCTGGGGAGGGCAGATCGGCGCCCCTGGAGATCTGCATCGGCAATCTCTATGGCCTCGACGCTACATGAGAAGAAGCAAAGCAGTTAGCCGCATTTGCGCAAATGCGCTTTGATCGAGCGTGTTCTCGCCTGCGAATGAATTACGACGCCACGCTTGGGGCAGCCACCAATCTTGAGCAGTGAGCGCGTCATAAGGAGAGCGCTAAACAATGAACAACTATGTCGGTAACTTCTGTGCGTGCAAGAGCAAATCTATACTCCACCGTGGCTTCCACATATACAGTCAAGGCGTTGAAGCACTTACCATTCCATGTGAGGACATTCATTTTCTACGTGGCCGACAAAGCTTCGAAGGAGAGTAAATCCAGCCTCTACACTTTCTTGTACACATGCAGAACTGTTATATTCTTGAAAGAATCTAACATAGAGAGACACGATTTTAATTCATTGTAGCGGCCTGTATATATTATTGCAATGAGCACAAGATAGCAGAGATGCAACATGGTATAGGCATGCAGTCCCTCTTGTAGAATTCAATACTCGTCCCGTCGGGTACCGATACATGGATGCTATATTTGATAATGGACGTACGATTTAGAAAAAGTCACTTTTAAGATAAAATTACATATATTTGCCCCACATTTTCTATGTTTTATCGCTCTCTTCGAAAGCACTTCAGTAAAACAAGGTTCGACATAATTACTGACCGAATGCGGTTTCGAAGACGGCCGCAAGCTCGGGTGAGGTGGCGCGTATTGATAATTTCTTCACAATAGGGATTTCATTTGGAGCCTGCTTCTGTGTCAGTGTTTCTTTGGTCGCGCGCTCGGAGAAATCCGTGTAGACATACGGAAAATGCATTTGAGGTGTTCAGTGAGCGCAATCTGCCTGACAAGACAAGACGAAGCCTTTTAAAGAAAGTCGCAGTTTCGCCCGAAAGGCGAAGCATCGATTGCGATAGCAAATTAGTGGACAGGTATACGAAGTAAGAATAGTAGTTTTGTAGGCCGTATAAACCTGTAAACATGGGCATAGTATACTAGTGGACAACATTACGTGGCTAAGAAGAGATATCTACGGGCGCGTGGCTGCTGCACACGTGTTACCGCGCCAAATAGCCGGGCAGCATTTCACAGTGCTTTTGGTTATTCGGAACACACTCTGAACTGACGCAGATTCCATGTGCGACGGTTTCGCATTTCCCAAGACGCTGAAAGGAAAAACAGCAAAATAAGTGAACCTTTACACTCAGTGGTGTGTTATGCCTTATTTAACTGTTGCTAATGAGGTGTTTATACGTTTTCTCTTCCCCAGCCTAGGCTACCGTGGAATAAAACGCGGGACTCTTCTCAGAAGCGCTCACAGTTGTGCGAACTTTGCTTCCGTAGCTTTTCCTTCGTAGCCACAGAAAGTTTTCCGTGAGTATGACTAAATTAACAAACATGGTGTCACGCGCGCATACCAATATGTTACGGGGATGTTAGGAGTATATAAAGACTGTATTTACAATATATATACAGGAGGAGTCGGCGTAGACAAGATGGCTGACCGCCAACAACCCGCAGCAGTTGTTGTTGTTGTTGTTGTCCTGAGTGGCCGTGGCACATACCCACACTGGGGGATTGCCCATGAATCGGGTGGTTCAATTAGGTGCATAAAAATAATGATAACAGGGGAGTTAACCATTTGAGCGTTGAAGTTTAGAAGTAAACGTTTTGTGTTTGGAGAAAAAAGGAAGTAATCAGAAGAAAACCGGGTATAAAATAATAATAATAATAACAATAGATAAGAAGTAAAAGAAAGCTATGGTTGGGAGGGAGAACGATGAGTCTAACATGGAAATCGATTGGTTTCATGAGGTAAGTTTGGATTGCCAAGCAAACATTTCTGTGACTGAACTCAATAATGGAGGCTCCAAAAGATAGGATCACGGGCACTGATAAAGTTAGACCAATAGAGCGAAGCGGGATTTCGAGTAGTCGTTTTCTTATAATAGAAAAACGTCTGCAAGACAACAATAAATGGTCTATTGTCTCCGCTTCGCCACAGAATGAGCACAATGGTGAGGGTACCAGACCAGACCTGTGGAGGTAGAAGTTCAATGCAGGTATACGGCAGCGCAGCCTCGTGATGGACACTTCAATTTTCCGTGTTCGGCAAAAATCTCTGTGCCAAGGGTGCAGGAGATGTCCGTAATCCACAGAGTTGGTAATTGCGGAGCCTGATACTGCCTGTATAATGTAACTCCTGCGAAATCTAGCAGCAGTAACATGAGCAATCAAAGGGCAGCAAGGGAGAATCGGGCCACTTATATGCCGTGGCTAAAGAGTCTGCAATTTCATTTATGATTAGTCCTTTATGGCCAGGCACCCAAATCTGCCAGCGTCTCGCGATCTTCTTCTTCCTCTCTTCGTTCATCCTTCCATAACAATATAATTGTCATTGCAATAGGTCTATCACCGAATAAATACCGAGTGATGGGCGACAGGGCAACGAAAGCAGCGAAAAAGTAAGGCGCGTTCACGGCAGATTCAAATAGAGGAAGGACAGATGAATTGTCTAATAAAACAACGAAGGAAATGCTGTATGCTGTCAAAGGTTCCACATTGCTTTTTTATCTGCGCATGTGCTTCTACTGGGTGTTTCAGCAAACACCTAAAACAAAATTATTGAAATTGCCTGTGGCAGATAGCACAATTCTAGTCCATGAGCTGGTCTACTCGGAGAGGCGGACATTACTTGCAAAAAATGGAATGCTTAATCGACGAATTAACAAAATTTACTAATTAAACGTTTAACTAATTACCTCATGGCACATATTGCAAATTCTAGTTGGGGAGTTCGCAATGCGGATATACTTGGAACGAATTCTCAGGATGACAGCAGTTCCGACGTATTAATTTCCCACCTTAGCGGAGAAATGCATGGCGTTCCAGTTAGTTGTGTGCTTCAATGCATAAAATGGAGTTTTGTTAAGAAAGTAAGTGGAGCGACCATGCATTTTACGGCAAGTTTGACGGCGCATATCTCGTAAATGGTGTCATGCACACAATTATTTCTAAGTGGATATGCCTTGCAGTCTCACCCGCTAGAATGTGTAAACTGCAATGTGCCATAGGGTAATTAGTAGGCAAAAACTTAATTATTCAATTTTTATTATTTGTTGATTATACATTTCCATTTTTCGTGCATGTCCTCCTCTTGGAGTAGACCAGCTGATGGACTAGAATTATGGTATCTGCCACAGGAAATATTTAAACAATTTTTGAAAGTGTTCGCTGCAACACCCTGTATAATACCCCTTGTCAGTGTACCATTGCCAAACAGCGCTCGCTTCATTATTTTTTATTCTTGTATAGGCATACAACCAAACGTCTCTGCTCTCCCGTAATCCGCGATTACGGGAGAGCAGACTTTCAAGCCATTAATACTGCTTTGGAAAAATTCGTTGACGAGTTCTTGCCGTAGTTCTGGGAACGCACAGTACAAGAGAACTGGCGGTTATTTTAAATGCAAGTCAAAGCGCTCATCGATAAATATATTCCGCTACGAAGAATACCTTGCAAGAGACGTTCGCCGTGGTTCAACTTATCGTTAAAACGCTTACTAAACAGGAAAAAAGCGCATGTTTCGCAGCTGCAAGAAAGTTATGACTGACAGAGCAAGGTTGGCTTATCAATCTACCGCTGCGGAATATAAACGTGCTCTCATTGGTGCTAAACACAAGTATTTTCATTCAACCCTTCCCTCTTTACTTACTTCAAATCCACGCAAATTTTGGAATGTTGTCGGCATGCGCGAATCTGAAGAAGTTCGCTTGAAGAACGATCGAAGATTCTTTGTATCAAATAAACAGTGCTGTATCTTACTCAATGACACATTTTCATCATCTTTTTCACATGTTGCACCAATAACCATTCCTCTTATTTCTGCACCTGACTTCTTTCAAATGGACCCTATCCTTATCGACTGGGTAGGCATTTCTAAACTCATTCGAGTTGCGAAACTTTCATCGTCAGCTGGTACCGATGGTATTAACTACAAGTTTCTGAAAAACACCCAGACTTATTCATCCATTATACTGTCGTATGTCTTTTCTCGGTCATTGCAGAGTGCCACGTTGCAGGACGACTGGAAGGTGGGAAAGGTGGTTCCGGTGCATAAATCTGGTGATGTTCATAGCCCACACAACTACAGGCCTATCTCCTTAACATCAATTCCATGCAAACTGCTTGAACATATAACATATTCTAACCTAATGTCGCATCTCGAATCGAACTGTTTCTTCACACCTAATCAGCATGGTTTTCTCAAACACCACTCCTGTGAAACTCAACTGGTCGCGTTTACCAATGATTTGTTTACCATTTTCGATTGTTCATCATTTGTGGATTGCATTTTTTTAGATTTCGCGAAAGCATTTGATACTGTGTCCCATCAACCACTACCCTCTCAAGCTTAGTAAACTAAGTCTTGATACTAATCTGATGAAGCGGATCGAGTGTTTTTTGCAGGGCCGTACCAAGTACGTCTCAATTAATGACTGTAACTCACCTGTATGCCCCGTAACATCCGGAGTTCCCCAATGCTCCGTACTAGGTCCTCTGCTTTTTCTAATTTATATTAACGACATTCCTGATTCCACTGACTCACAAATTAGACTCTATGCTGATGATTGCGTAATATATAGACAAATATCTAAACCTTCTGATGCAGCCATTCTTCAATCTGATCTGGATAACATGTCCACTTGGTGTCACACCTGGTCTATGGAAATAAATATTGGTAAGTGCAAAGCAATGAGAATAATGCGGACGCCTAACCAGTCTTCATGCACCTACTTCCTTAATAACTTTTTTTAACTTCAGTCTCTGACTATAAGTATCTTGGCGTATACATTACTGCCAACCTATCATGGAAAACGCACGTTGCACATATCACTAATAATGCTAACCGCACACTTGGTTTCCTTCGCCGTAATTTTTCCCTGGCTCCTGTGTCCCTAAAACTACTTCTATATAATACTCTTGTGCGCCCGAAACTAGAGTATGCTTCTTCCGTTTGGGATCCTCACACCAAATCCCTCATACAAGCCCTCGAATCCATCCAAAATCGTTCTGTTCGTTTTATACTTTCTAATGATTCTCGTTCAGCCAGTGTAACGCTAATGAAGAAAACATTAGACCGTCCTGACCTTTCCTTACGCCGTCGTATTTTTCATTTATGCCTCTTTCACAAAATATATTTCACCAGACACTCTTAAGCAATCACTCTTTATTGCTCCTACTTACTTTCCATTCCGCATGGACCACCGGTTCAAAGTTGGCGTGCCAAGCTGCAGGACTAATCTTTATTTTGATTCGTTTGTTCCGAAGACAAGTGCGGACTGGAACCACCTTCCTGCCTCCGTCGTGTCCATCGCAATACCCGAAGTCTTCAAGTCTACTGTATATGATCACCTTCATTAACCTGCCTACTACAAATGTATTGTATACCCATTTGCATTCTTGTATTCTTGTATACTCACTCCTCTCTGTAACGCCGAACGGCCCTGAGAGTAAATAAATGAAATGAAATGAAAATGTAGCAGCATGGCCGAATTTGGTTACTTTTTCCGTCGCACAGGCTACCTTCTTCCTTCTATATAGTTTACCTATTTGGCTGCGCTGAAGGTGACAGCGGAGTTTCACCAACTTTTTCCTGGGAACTGAAAACCTGAAGCATTAAAGTAATTGCAATTTCTTTACATAATACGTCATGTTTCTTGTAGCACGCCTTAAACTTCGCAAGATCAACAGTGCTTTCTCAGAGGTGCTAGTATTTGTATACAATTGGTATCAGTATTGTTTATAGGGCTGTGCCGTACCGTTCGAACGCAGATCAGGGTGAGAAAGCAAAGTTGTAGAAAATTTGCTGACGCCGGTATGGCAAGCTATCAACAGAAAACAAAAGTCTGACCACGTGTCCTTTAGACGAGCACTAACTATGCACTGCACGAACGGATCCATGCCGGCCTGAACATCGCGGAATCAGGGTGTTTCGGAACTGACAGTCGGCATCTTCAAGGAGCGCGTACAAGTCTGGTCGATGAAGTCACTCACTCATCAGGAACATTACAGGAATACAGACTTCGGCGGAGCGACTCGTCAAGCAGACTTCTAACAAGCTGCCACAGCGAGCAGTGTAGGGCCTATCAATGATTTGAAAGTGACGCTTTCTCTCACGACTATATAAGTAGTGCTCCTTAGTTGGTACTGACCCAGTTAGGAGTATTGAAAAAAATTAGCAGTGACTCCATCGCCAGCAAGTGAACTCAATTCAGCCTGGCGCGTGTGTCACAAATATGGTGGCTGCTGACGTAACCACAGCGCCGGGTGCAGCTGCATGCCAACGCCCCTAACTATGATAGTGTTTGTGGCCTAACAGACGAGGCAAATGAAAAGCGAATATAGCAGTGACGTAACCACTGGCGAGTTCGAGATGCTGCAAAAGTTTACCTCTCTGCTTTATTAAATGGAGATTTCAGCAAAAAACTAAGTTAGATCCGTGAAAAAAATCACAAAATAATGCGTGCCGGCGATGATGAACGCAACAGACTTGAATCAAACTGTGGATGTTTATCTCCATGGCCACAACAAACACAAAAAGAAGGAAATTTGTTTTTACGTGTATATACTTCACCGTTCAGCTGTTTCGAATATAGTTCGATGCGGTTAGAGGTTATCATAGCCAGTTTGAGGGCACGATTTGCTGCCTTGGACGCTTCACGACAGTGTGCTTGGAAGAGGTGTTCCGCAATCTAGCTCTATGCAAATAGATCTGCTCGATTTAGTCGTTAATACCTGCAGTTACAGCCTGGTGGAAAAACCTTACATCTTTCCCACAACAAGTATATGATTCGTTCGAAAAGTAGAGCAGCTTCACTGCCAAAAATGTCGAGGCAATGTAAGAGCAAATAACGCAAGCCAAATCGGTCGCAACCTAGTTGGACGACGTTCAGAAAAGAAGGCAGCGCCCAAGCATCGCTCCAAGTTCTGATCGGAAGCGTGATGCTGAGTCGAAATGGTCTAGATATCCGACAGATAAGCCCGACTAATGGACTGAGAGCAAACAGCCGAACATCTGGGAAATGTGACCTTCCCGCTCTCAACTTCCGAACCCTCTTTCTCGTGTAAGCCACGTAACGCAAGACCTTCGTTCTACTTGGCCGAGCTCTTTAGGAGGCCAAGGTCCTTTAATACCGCGTTTACGCTTCCAACGGCGAAGCGCACATAGAAAGAAAACGCGGGGTCGATGGCAATGAAAAATTTTCGCAAGGAAAGGTTGGGTGGGCCTCTTCTACTTGCGGTCTCTCTGAGCCGCCGCGAATGGCGACTGCTGCGTGGCACTTATGGCCATTTCCATAGGCCCGTCGTTCTTTGCGTGTATATGCGATCAATAGGCCTGGAGTGTGCCTGCGGATATTGTCGGCGCTCTCAGCCTGACGCTCTGTCACTGGAAACAGCCATTATACTCATTAATGGCTGGAATTACGGTAAGTTGTGATTTACGTAAACCTTACGCAAATACCTCATTTGGGCACAATGCATTCAGAGAAACTGTTCCTAAGCACTGCCTCGTTGGAGGAATAGATGCCTTAAATGGTCTGAGATGGCTACAGCTGCATTTTACCCGATGTCTGTAGACATTCGCATTCATTAATCCTCCCCTTGTGGCCACTTCAAAAACACATTTGTTAGCGCGCTACCTGAAGATTCTAGCACAGACGCCAAGGAATTGACACGTTCGAACCCTTTGTAACACTGACGTCAATTTTCAGAAAATTTCTGCGCGTTCCTTTTGCGAGCATGATATGTTAGCACTCTAGGCATCGTGATGAGCGGCCTCTGAAGACATGCGCACGAAAGTTGGCATGAGATATCATACATTGGTGACTGATTTACCTGCCGAGACCACCAAAACTATAGCACACAAGACAGAACAAGGCTGGTCCGAGAGCGAGCGTGAACACTAGTGACGAGTACAGGCACAGTCACGTACAATATGACCTGCAACACCGGTCCGGTGCCCGTGGTCGAAGGGGCTCCAAGACTGTACGGTTGCATAGACACAGGGTAAGTTCCAGACCTAAACACAACTTCAATTAGTGGTATTTATTAAACTACTATTTCGCATTTCAGAGCCGCCGCGCAGCCCTGGAGCTCCTTCCACCAAGAACAAGGATGTTGCAAGTCATATTGCACGTGTCTATACATGCCACACTCATGTGAACTTACAGTTTGGCAAACATATTTCAAGTGCACATGCAGTGCTGTAGAAGCGACGTCCCGGTTCTTGAATGTAGAGAAAGGAGTTAACTTGTTTGCTGCAGGGTTTGTGAACGCTCTGGCAATCTCTCTTATACATTTATCGCCTAATTTGCTCCTGCAGCAAGGTTACCTCGAGGTTCATGTTTAAATTTCAGCGATTTCTTCGGCTTGCTGATGTCTGTAGGCAAGTATGTTCGAAGCTGTCATTTTAAAGGGTTGAATGAATACATACGTGTTTTCTTTCTGCTACTCTGTTCAGGTGCTGATATTTGTTTGTTTTTCCTGCAAAACTTACTGCAGCAAATGAAACTTCCAGTATACACGTGTTCCCATTTCTCACATCTTTCTGCACATATGGAAAGCATCATTCTGAGTGCTTCTCCCATATCAGAGGTGTAGCTCAAGGTTGAATGCTTTCCCCGCTATTGTTTAATGTACTACTACACGATATTCCAATTATGCAGGATGTCACGCTGTTTGTGTATGCAGATGACATTGCATTCTTTGCTACCGCTAAAGATATCCCCATTCTTCACCAAAAGTCGCAAGCGTATTTAACTCTTCTTGTGGTCTGGCTGGACAATTTGCGCATGGTGCTTAACATTAACAAAAGTTCCCTTCTCGTATACGTTTCATATCAATCAGTTTCCTTATCCCTTGCGAATCAGAATCAACAGATTCCGCACGTGAACGCTATAAGGTGCCTGGAAGTCATTTACGACCCTGGCCTAGACTGGCATCCTAACATTGTGAGAAAAGATGAAATGGCTCTTGGCCAGTTAAGGAGAAAATGCAACAGGAAGTTTCGTATGCGTAGCGATACTCTACATTTATCGAGGCTACGTAAGACAAGTTTTTGAATTTGGTTGTGTGTTGATGATCTGGCTCTCTAAATTACAAGTTGCAACGTTTATTTATGGTCTAGAGACTGGCCCTACGTCACTGTCTTGGTATCCCAAAGTATGTTTCGAACTCTGTGCTGTATCTAGAAGCAAACATACTAGATTTAGCGCCGTGATTTCAGCTACTAACAGTAAATTTTTTTCTTAGAGCATAGGAACATGTTCCCGGGACAAGTTACCTGGTGTTTGTCGGACAACTGGCACTATATTTTTATTCTATGTAGTCAAGATACCAGCTTCCTCAGGTAGCGTTTACGCAGAGTCTTTAGGCAAAAATACACGTTAACGTCCGATCACTTCAACGTGTCGCTTCAATAAAAGGATGCAATGCTTGTAAGTTTGGTTACTTATTTCCAAAAAAATGCCAAGTTCATAGCTAAACAGACAGTAGTCGGACTCGAATGAGTATCTGGAACATTTCTTCTCATACAAGGTAGTGTCCACGGACGCCTCGCAAAAATATGAGAAAGCGGAGATAAACATTTACTTAGAAACATTATCATGGAGCTCTGCTAGAGTACTACACAGAGTTTTTTCAGGCTCGGGCGCGGCCCGAGCCCGAAAGTGGTACGCGACGGCCCGGCCGAGCCCGACTCGGTAGTATTAAACGTAAGCCGTACCCGGCCTGGGCCCGAAAGATTTGGTTTCGGCCCGGCCCGGTTCGGCCCGTTAGCCCTTGAGCGTAAGCGAAGCATGGTACAATTCTCGGTAATTGCGAAGATACATCCGCGGCACAGCACATTTTCTAGAGATCAAAAGTTAAATTATGGGGTTTTACGTGCCAAAACCGCGATCTGCTTAATGAGGCACGGAAAAAAGTTCCGACGAGCCCGGCCTGAAGATAGAGAGACGGGTATGCAGCACGCCGCCAGCTTGGCTGGCTACTTTGATCATTGGATCAAACTGGGAAAAGTGGAGGAAAGTTACGATGACCTTGGGGGCCTGCTTATCACCGAACAATTCGTCAAGGGCTGCTCTCCGGCACTACGGGTGTTCTTGAAGGTGAGGGACTGCCGAACACTGAAGGACTGCTCCCACAATGCGGACAGCCTCTTAAGCAAAGAAGGGAATATGAAGATAATGGTGGCACCTGTCATAAAGACGGAGCCAGGCAAGAAGACAGCTCGGGTTGAAGAGCAGGTTGAAGGTTGAAGAGCGTTATTTTCTGTGTGATAAAGCGGCACACAGAGCAGCTGATTGCTGGTCGGGCACAATACAAAGTTCCCTCGCTTATGGCCAAATGAGTGGCAAGATTGCTCGTGAGAACGACAAGTACGGCATGGAAACGTGGACAAGAGAGAAGCGTCGTGTATGGTGTCTTTCGACAGAATGACGACAAAACCTCCAGAGAACGAGGGCTACGTCGTTCTTCAAGCCGGAGAGACGATTCTGATCGTTAACACTACGGTGACCCGCCGTGGTTGCTCAGTGGCTATAGTGTTGGGCTGCTGAGCACGAGGTCGCGGGATCGAATCCCGGCCACGGCGGCCGCATTTCGATGGGGGCGGAATGCGAAAACACCCGTGGTATTTAGATTTAGGTGCACGTTAAAAAACCCCAGGTGGTCGAAATTTCCGGAGTCTCTCACTACGGCGTGCCTCATAATCAGAAAGTGTTTTTGGCCCGTAAAACCCCATAATTTAATTTAATTTTAACACTACGGTGAGCTGCCCAGCTGATGCTGGTGGTCTTAGCAAGATGCCAGTGGCCAACCGATTTCTCGATAAATATCCAGTCACTGTGCTGCGCGAAACTGGCTGCAACACAGCAGTGGTGCAACAAAATGAAAACGAGCCACATGAGCGATGGTCCCAAGATAAGGGCACGATCACCGAAAAGAGTAGCCTCCACATTGATTTGAGGCGTCACCAAAGTGGAAGATTGTGCCTTCTAACGACAGAACTCTTTCAAAAGGGTGTAGAAATGTGGTACTTCGTGTGCTGTAACATGGTCCTGCGCTCAAAGAGAAGTTTTGAACATGAAGGTTGTGTCTTTGTTGCAAGCGTCAAAAAAGCGCCTCAGCACACAGAAGGTGCTAGGAAAAACGAGCGGTAGTTTTGCGCTCGTGGAAGAAGACAGAGAGAGAGAGAGAAAAAAAAAAGACGTGTTGAGACCACTGCGCAGCCGGTGCGATGCAATGTGTAAGCAATGATTAGATTGGTTTGTTCCTCCCTGATGACAGCCTGCACAGCGTTTGAATGCTGATTGCAAGCCAATTCACGTGTGGTGTGTTGGGTAGAACCTTTAATTCTGTTATGCTAACTGCAACCAGTGTTTCAAGAAAACACTTGTAAAGAACTGCCGATTGAATGTTTGGTGACTGTCGTGGGCGTTCTGACTCGGGACAGTACCCTGCCTGTCCAAGGCAAAGTTCAGTGTACTTCTGAATACATTGTCAGTGTTTGGGTGAAAAAACAGACTAAAAGCCACAGAAGGTTGTGCACAATGAAAAGAACCTTATTTCATTGTGGGGCGTTAGTTCTTGTTGCATTGTGTGCTACATTTCGTGCTGTTGTGTCATGCGCAAAAACAAGCTTTTCGGCACAACATACTGAAAATGTGTTGAGGGGGGGCGGGGGGGGGGGGGGGGGGAGTGTGACGAGTGGACGACGAAGTAGAAGAGTGCGCGGTGGGGCGCGGCGGCGTGGCACGGGAGGGGAGCGCACGCTGTGATTCGGAATTGGTCAGCTCGGCAGAACGATCGCGGGACGGCGACGACCTGGCGAGACCTGTTCTGGAAGCGAGTGAGACGGCTACCGGTGCGTCTCAATCGCACAGCCGGGCAGCCCAAGCACGAGCGGCTAAGGGTCCGCTCGGGCAACCGGGCCCAGGGAACGACTCCGGTGGCTAGCGGTCCGCACTGGTGGCCGTGCCTGCGGTCCCGCCTGAGAGCCGCCACCGAAACCGAACAGTACTGGAGTTTGCGTGGCCGCCAGCAGTGCTTCCGGCCCTGTTACGCTGGCAGGAACCAGTAGAGCTCGCCGCCAACGGGCCTGTCACGCTCCGCGAGCCCAGTACGGTGAGCGTCTTCGTCCTCTTTCCTGGTGCAGGGGCGTGGCAGCTCCAATAGACGACATAGCCGAGGGCATTCGTAGTACCGTGAGGACACCGCCGTGGTTCTGCGCGTGAGTTAGTCGCCCATCGGATGGAAGCGGACACTTCTCGACAGCGAACTTTGCCGCGTAGACACGGATGACTACGATAGAAACGCGAAGCCTGCTCTAGACTTGTTTAAGTTTTGTATGTACTCTTGTGTTTTGTGCGCATATAAATGCTCTACGCACCCTGGTATAGAAGTGATATAGACAACGTCAGATATACATGCCTTTCTCACTGTGTGCTGAGCCCTGGGCCCACGAATCCCCATGTATATCACATAGCATAAGAACCCGAGAAGCAAGGACACCAAGGACAACACATGTAGGGGGAATTACTTGTACTTACTAATTTAATTAAAGACACGATGAATTAATCAAAATGAAAGTGGATGAAGAAACAAAAAGTGGTTTTCTCATCCACTTTAGTTTTTATTAATTTATCGTTTCTTTAATTCAGTTCGTAAGTACAAGTAATTTCCCCTGGATTGTCCTTGGTGTCTTTGCTTGTTGGCTTCTTCGACGAAGGCACGGAGGTCTTCTGGCGCTCGCCGCCGAAAGTTCGTCAGGAAAGTTCGCGCCATGTGGGTCGGCCTTTCTGACACATTATATATATATATATATATATATATTTATATATAACTTTAGTCAATGTCCTTTCTGGGGCCAAGGGAAGCGGGAGGCCGGGAGACTAGCCCCACTGCAGCCTCCCTCCCACAGGCAGCGGCCAGACCTTGAGTCTTCGCTGAGCAGCATGGCCTCCCACTGCTCGGGCGTGGTGATTCTGAATGTGGGACTGGTGCTGTGTTTGACGGTGTGTGGTGCTGCGGGGCATGCCCAGATAATGTGGTCGAGATCTGCGCGTGGCGCGTGGGATGTTTTCCCGCTCGGTGTGAAGGCATCGAGTTAGATGTGATGATAAAGGGACGGTGTAGTAAAGGTGCTCGTCCGTAAGAGCCGCCACGTCGTAGAATGACGTTTGTTGAGGGAATTGTCGGGAGGCGGGCTTTAGGGTAGTACGCGAAGATCTCGCCATAGGTGATCGTACGCTGGTGCGCGTGGCTGCGGCCTCCTGATCAGGGGCTGGCGGATCGTCAGGCCGGCCGGAAAACTGCTGGCCCGACGTGGAATGACAGGCCCGGTAGGCGCTTGCTCGGGCGGCGTCGTGCGCGGCTTCGTTTCCGGTAAGACCAGCGTGGCTCGGGGCCCAGATCAGGTGGACGCTACGGCGACGGGAGGGGTGTGCGCTTGGGACGAGATGAGTCCTCCGGTGTGGTTACGTAAGGCCGTCTTGGAATCAGTGATGATGCACGATGCAGTAGTCGATGCATAGGCGAGAGCTATACAAGCCTACTGTTTACTAGCAAAAATGAGGGTGAGATCCAAAAACATGATAGTCCTGTAAACGGGTGCTTCAGCTGTTACAACAAGAGGCCTGAGGCATTGTTCTGTTAGTTGTTAGTGTTAGGCCTGAGGCAAATTGTGTTAGTTGCCTCTCTGTCTCCTTATCAGAGAAAGAAATGTTTTTATCGCGTTAAGCGCCTGTGTCAGTTGAACTTGCTGGGTTGATTTGTTTGTGTGCCTTCCTTTTCAGAGAACGAAATGTTTTGTCGCGTTAGCCGCCTGTGTCAGTTGTACTTACTGGGTTGAATTGTTTGTGTGCCTTCCTTTTCAGAGAAAAATGTTTTTTATCACGATAGCCGCCTTTGTCAGTTGAACTTACTCGGTTGAATTGTTTGTGTGCCTTCCTTCTCCCTTCCTTTTGTGCAAAAATGTACATATTTGTTCTCATGCAATAAACAGTTGTTAGTGCTGTGTCCCGTCTGCTTCCTACGCCGTCTGTGTGCCTTTTCTGCTACTGTATAAATACAGTAACAACTAGCCCACCAGTCTCTCCTTTTGAACGCCATAACACACCTGATGAAATGGACGACCCTCTATTATTATCTGAAGCCGTGTACTGAGGGGCATGATTATGATGATGCTTGGGGTTTGAATGACGCAAGAGCCAAATAATTGACAGTCACTTAAGGATACGCCAAAGAAGGTGAAGGTAAAAGCCTGCGCGCTCAAGAGACATTCATGAAATTACTTGACATTCTCATTCGAATGCGTTGTTACTTGTAAGTTGTTTTCTCCCACCAAAGGTCGTGGGTTCGAGTGCCTTAATTAATGTTACCTTCATTAACTGCGCGCCTTAACACCAAAGGTCGACCGTGCCACTCCCACCAAAGGTCATGGGTTCGAGTGCCTTAATTAAATCCATAATAACTTTTATTTGCATGATGAGCGGCATCGGAGCCAGCTGTGGAACACGACAACGAACGCGCGAGCAGTGGCATGAGCGCGTCTCTGCGCTAGGCGAGGCGCATTTTCAAGGCCGTGCACCGTCTGACGAGGCATTTAAGATTTTCGCCTTCATATTGACCAAGGAGCGCGAGGAAATGGTATGAGGTATTCTATGGTGCGTTCAATGACAAATGTTATACAGGGTGTTTCACGTAATTGAACCAACGATTTTTAAAAAGTGGTTAGCCGCAGCTAAATGAAACCAACGAGATATGGTTTGCCATTATGTGACGCTCTTTAGAGTAATTTTTTATATTCCGCTGAATTAATTAATGAACTAAGATCAATTACGCAAACTATTTAATATTCACTTTAGGGCCAAGTGCGTTTCGTTGCGTGTAGAGGGGGTTCAGAAACGACCGATCCAATTTTTTGTAGCAACGTAGATGCTCCGTGGAGATTTTTTGGACGTTTAAAGACAGCCTGCGAAATATGAAATCAAACCACGTGACTGTGCTTGTGCGTTATCGTATTGCAGCGCTCTCAACTGTGCGTCGAGCCTATCGCTTATCAGGGACGACGGCGCTTCTATTCCGTGTGCCACCATAGAGAAATTCAACAAGAGGGGACACTCTGCGAAAACTGGCAACAGGCAATACGCCACGTTAGTAATAATGACGTCCGTTTGCTGCCGCGAGTATCGGAATAAAAAAGAATGTGAAATTAAGTTTATAGACATCGTCTTATTTTTAAAAAGAATATTTCCCGCTAAAAGTAAGAAGCTTTGCGTCTAAATGAACTTAAACTTTGCGACTTACTTTTCTTGTGTTACGTAGCAACAAGCTAACGGCACGCCAGACGCGCCAGATGCATGCATCATGGTTTCTTACGGTGTTCTGCAAATCTGGGTATCATACATGGGGTCCTCAGCCAATAATTAAAAAGCTGGGTAATGAAACTTGAGTAATTTGTGAGTTATGGGGACAACCAAAAATTGTCTGAGTTACTATAGGCTATTGCGAATAGTATGCGTTCGGTTCAATTCGCTTCCGACGCGCCTTTCATATTTAAATTCTTGGCTCAGGTTATGTGGGACACCATGTATATGGCTAGGTGCTGAAAATTCTTGCGTGCGCGTACAGAGCGTGTAGATCGAGAATTTCCCTCCATACGTTCTTTTGACGTAGTCATCGCCCTAGCGACGTTATCAGCAGTTGCACTCTGGACTTGCCATCGGCAGGACGCTGTAGGAGTCGAGGAGGACGTCGGGATGAAAACTTGGGGGGTTTATTTACATTATTTACAGTGAGAGTCAATTAACAGTCGTAGAGTCATTGCGGGCCGGCAGCAACTCGGACGCTGCGGCCCGTCGCAAGAAGCTCGAAAGATATGAATCAAGTAATGCTATAGGAATGCTCTCCTGCTGCTCCCGGTCTCTGTCTTTTAAGCCCTTCGGTGTCTCGAAGACACGTCACGTTCGGCCAATGGGAGAGCCCGCTCAGGTGACGCAATTTTCGGCCAATCGGCGAGCCCGCTCGGGTGTCGTCATTTTCGGCCAATGGTAGGTGCCCGTGCGATGGAGTCACACCCGGCGAAGAGAGTCGCTGCTCGTGTGTTTGTCCGAGGGCTTTCTTCTTCCTGCGGTCTTGCCTTGCTGACTTGCAATGCGCCGTCACAATTGATGGATGGGGGCGACGCCACCAGGTTTTCACGGCGCATTACAGCCGTCTTGCTTCGGGACCCACTTTAACCGCAACAGTGTCAGGCTCTCGCTTCAGTGTCAAGCAGTGAATAGCTCCACCGGCGGCACACGAAGTGGGGTCCGCCAACTTGTTTGCACGTGCCGTGTCTCAGGAATGTGGTATCCGTGCTTCTGCACTCCTTAATTAACTGTGGTGCGATTCGATGTGGTCTGGGGAACTCGAAGTAAGCTCAGGAAACGGTCCCGTATCTAACAACGCGCGTAGTTCGGACGAACGTGCCCTCAAAGAGCGACAACGAGAGCAAAAGCGCGAATGAGCGCGAAAGCGACAAGAAGCCGCTGTCGCCGAACGCGCAGCGGCCGAATGGTCGGGACCATCGAGTAGTTGGTCTCTAACCGACGAAGAATAACAGCGTGCCCGTCCAGAGCCCAATCACTGCACTGATCTGCTCGATGAGTTTAGGCGGCTAGACTCGCACCACCTTCGTACCATAAACAAAGTCTGCACTGACCAATTTAGCCAACCACATTCGTTCGCACTTGCCGCCTTAAACGTGCGTTCATTGAACCTGCACTTCGCCGACATAACGCACGACGCCGTGCTTCAAGACATTCACATCCTCTGTCTGTCGGAGACCTGGACGGACGTCCTCCTACAAGTGGACGGATACACCGGAGGGCAACAAGGGGTTGACTCCCGAGCCGGTGGCGTGGCGATTTACTCAAACAATGGCAACGTGGGCGTCTCGCCCTACGTTCGCAGAGCAAGCCAAGTGTGCAGGAGTATGTACCGTGCAGACGGAAGATGGGGCCGTCATCGCGACGGTCCTCGTCCCTACGGCTACGTCCAAAGGAAGCATTGAGACCTTTCTAATACAGGCTGTCGGAGCTAATGCAAGGAAAACCCAGATCCGGCAGCGTTGGGTTTTGAACTATTCTTTTTATTTTTTATGTCGCACTGCGCCCGGTGCGCGGCAGCGAGCTAACTTCCTCCTCCTTGACCGGCGCTGCACGCGGAGCGAGTTGTAGCCTGCGGCCCGGGCCTGATGCAAGGGGCGCTACAGGGCCCATCCCTCGTAGAGCGGAAGCCAGAGGAGCCGCCCAGTGAACGTGCTTAGATGTGACCGCCTGGAGCGATGAAGGAATGGAGGCTAGGTTAAGGGGAAGGGGGGGGGGGGTCGGGCTCCCTGCATATTCTTGCGTTCCTTCTGCACTTCGACCTGGCACCGCTGCACTATTAGACTACGGCAAGGTGAGAAATTTTGTTTGACAGTCTGCGACGCATTTCAAGCCATTTTAGGCTTACGGCACAGAACCGAGACTTATGACGCAGTTAGCGAAAAACAGTTAAGCTGTCCTGGCGCAGTTAATTTGAGTTAATGAATCGTACTAGGAGATGTTTGCGACGCTTTCTATCGACCCCAACATTATTGTAAATTATTTCGGCATGTTTTGGGCGCGCTCGCCGCACCGGGCTTTGTGACGCAGTTAGCGAAATGCAGCTCGGCCGTGTGGCGCAGTTTCGCGTGTACTGAATCTTACGGGGACAAATTCCTGACACTTTCTGTGACTCCCAATATTATTGGAATTAATTTCGTCACATTTTGGCATACTATTGAGGCACGCTCGCCGCGCCTGGCACTGTGACGCAGTTAGTTTCGCGTCTACTGAATATTACTACGACACGTTCGTGACGCTTTCTCTGACAGCTCCTAGGAAGCTCGGAGGCCTTTGCTCTCTGATAGAAAAAGGAAAGGAAAAAGAAAAAGAGGCTGCGGAACCAAGCATAGGCGACAGTTCATGAAATGTGCCGTAGGAATAGTCTACGAAATTCCCCTCTCCTGTGGTTGTTCCTACATAGGAAAGACTGGGCGCTGTATAAATGAGCAGATCAGGGAACATGAACGAAATGTTGAGCAAAATAAAGAGAGCCCTAATATACCCAAGCACATTAAAAACTGCCCCTCGTGCTTTTGTGAGGCATACTTTTCTGACGTGCGGATCTGGCCGGAAGCAAAACTACGAAAGCTACGGAAATATTGGAAGCATTTTATATCAGTAAGAAAGGTAGCTTGTGTGTAAGTAAAACGTCCTTATCATTGTATAAATCAGAGGGAAAGTTCGTTGAACGTTCGTTAGCTTATCGCATTTGACGCTTGAATGTGCTTCTTGCGCAGGCGCCGGCCGAGCGTATATATGTACGCGTCTTCTGTAAAAATGAGTAGCAGAGAATGGCGCTGTCCCGTTGTCCTCTTGTGTACTGTGTGTTGTTTTTTGGCGCCTTAAAAATAGGTATAATAAATCGATGCTAACTTGCCCGGCAAAATGTTCTCGCGTGTACTGAATCTTACCGGGACAAGTTCGTGATGATTTCTTTGACCGCAGTATAATTGTAATTAATTTCATTACATTTAGGGATACTTTTGCGGCACGCTCGCCGCGCGCTGCGTTGTGATGCAGTTGGAATTCAGCAGCTCGGCCGTGGTGACAAAGTGTGGCGTGTACTGAATTTCAGTGGGACAAGTTTGTGAGGCTTTTTATGGACCCGCAACAACGTATACCTTCTTTCGGTAGTCGCGTTGTGGAAAACGTGACGAGCAGTGGCCAAGAGTGATAACACGGGAGTGTGTTGCTTGCGCCGGCAGAACTCACAAAAGATAACGCCGAGGAGCTCAAATTCCAGGAACGTGTAACTCGAAAATTCTGTCTTCTGGACGACTGAAAACAGGCTTTGCACCCACGCATTTGTCTCAGTGCGGGTAGAAGGCATTCTGCGAGCGTCTAGAATGGTCTGGCTCAGGCACGTACCAAGAATTTTTTTTTTTTCGGAGGGGGGGGGGGGGGCAACCCAAGGTAACTTCTTTATGCAAATGAGGCGAGGGGGTACCTTTACTAGTACGAATGTGAATAATGCCCGTCATTCGCTATAAAGACGTGCAAACCCGCAAAAGAGATATGAAAAATTTGAAGGACGCTTAAGGCTTCGCCTTTAAAAGGAAGCTTTAGCTCGGGTGGTCCTATATAGATACATGTAAAAGGAGAATTCGTTTTGCTCGGCAAGCACACTACCAAATTTGACGAGGTTTGTTGCATTTAAAAGAAAAACTTAGAATCTAGTGAGTGTTGGTTCCGAATTGTTGATTTAGGTCGTCATTTCTTATTAAATATTAGCAAAAATCGCAAATTCTCAGACAACGAGACTCAAGTTTAAAAGTCTGTAACTCAGCAAGGAAAAATGAGAACAATTCTGTGAATTGCAGCTCATAGTACATATAAAGCGGACAAAATGTATGTGTTACACATGAATCTAAAAAAAAAAAAAATATTAGTAATGTGGAAATACAGCTTTTGCAGAACCCATGTAAAGAACGTAACAAATTCAGGTAAGATATAATATGACGTAGGGAATTTGTCCACTTTGCATGATCTAATGAATGCCGTTTACAGGATTGCGATATCTGCTCTTGACGCAGTGCTATGAATTTGTAAACTTCGCGCTTCTATTTTTTTCAAACTTTCGAATTTTTGAAATATTTTTTAACAAAATTCAGGATCTAAATCGAAATTCCGCTTCCAATAGTCCCTAGAATTTACCGTTCTCTGTCAAATGCAATAGATTTCATTAAATTTGGTCCAGGGGTTATCTCAGAAAAGCGTTTCTGCGTTTTACATGTATTTGAATAGGCCGCGTCGGAGTTGGGCCCGAGCTTCATTCAAAGACCGGTGACAGCTTTTCATGTTTCCCGGCAACTGCAGCTTACGTAACCGTAACGTTTACCGGGAAACGCTGGCGGCGAACGCTACGTATGAAGGCAAGCTTTCTGGCAGAAACTCGGCCTCTTGCGTGGGTCGATCTCCTGTTAAGAGGAAGCTTTAGCTCGGGTGCTCCTATCTAAATACATGTAAAAGGAGAATTCGTTTTTCTCGGCAACCACTGCACCAAGTTTGACGAGGTTTGTTGCATTTAAAAGAAAAACTTACAATCTAGTGAGTGTTGGTTTCGAATTCTTGAATTAGGGCGTCATTTCTTATTAAATATTGGCAAAAATCCCAGATTCTCAGAAAACGAAACTGTGAAGTTTACAACTCTGTAGCTGAACAACGAAAAATTATAATACAATTCTGTGAATTGCATCTAATAGTACATATAAAGCGGGCAAAATTCTTGTTACACATGAATCTCAAAAAGATTTGTAATATTTAAATAGCTTTTGCAGAACCCTTGTACACAACGTAACAAATTCACATAAGATATAAAATGGCATACCGAATTTGTCCGTTTTCAATGGTCTGAGAACCGCGATATCTTCTCTTGATGCAGAGCTATGAATTTGTAAACTTCGTGCTTCTATGTTTTTCAAACTTTCGAATTTTTGAAAATTCTTGTAACAATATTCAGGACATAAATCGAAATTCCGCTTCCAACGGTCACTAGAATTTAACTTTATCTCTCAAATGCAACAAATTTCATTAAGATCGTTCCAGGGGTTATCTCAGAAAAACGTTTTTGCGTGTTACATGGATTTGAATAGGCCGCGTCGGATTGGGCCCGAGCTAAAGCTACTTAATGGCTCTTGCTCACTGCCACGGCGGCGTCCGTTCGCAGATCATGTCACACTCCGCTAGGAGGCGCTCGTGACGTCATCCGAGTAAGGTCCCTCTACATCAGAGTGGCACGCGTACTGCGTATGCGCCCAGTAGATGGCGCCGCCCTCCTTCAAAACTGCGTCGGAAGACTTTGGCTAGCCGAGTCAGTCGGATGTCTCCGATGCGCGCTCCCTGTTCTCCAGCAACCAAGCGCGCTCGCGCTGCCGAACGATAGCGCAAGTCGCCGCAGGCTCAGCGACAACATTCGAGTGGAGAGGAACAGCGTCTTCCACAGTCTCCCAACACAAGACGGCTGAAAGCCAATGAACGGATGCGACTGAAGCGACTCAACCGGTCTCCTGGGACGAAGGCTAAAGAGGCCGAACGCAAGCGACAACAACGCCTTCGGAACAAGCTCCAGCAACAGCAGCAACAAGGCACTTCACATGGGGAATGCCAGCTCCCAGGTTCTCCCTACACCAGAAGATTGAAGATCAACTAGAGAAAGCGTCTAAAGCGACTCAACACGTCTCCCGGAATGAGTGCTAAAGAGGCAGAATGCAAGCGACAACAATGGTTGTCAAGAACAAGTACCAGTCGAATCAGCCAATAAATGATTTAATGAACATCACAGTGCATTTCAATCAAACAGAGCAGTTCAGACAACAGCTACAGAGGTAGTCATAGAAAGGCTTTCGCCTACCGCACTTTAGCTCAGCAAAGCGCCCATACATTCTTGTTTCGCGCTTTTAATATTACATTCTGAGAAGACCTAACATAAAAGATATGCGCTGTCGGTCTTTTTTTCTTCTTTCATTAGGTTCTTTTGTGGGCTCGCATTCTCAAAATTCCCAGGAATAACTTTGTAAAGAATGAAAGACAAGGTATGAGCAACTTTAGTGGTAGATGAGTGGTTGGGTATGCGTGGTTCGGAAATCGGCGAGACAAATTTGTTGCAAGAGCGACGCCCGACGCTGGAAGCCGACGTCAGATTTTCTGCGACACGGGGCCCTTATCGCTATCGCGCTAAAACGTCTATGTTACAGGCGTACCTGTGAGATAAACCTCTCCTTTACTTGGCAAACAAGGAACTACATCAAATGGGCTCGCGCAGAAAAGAAGCACTGCCAAGAACAAGTAAACATGCGAAAGTGTAAAATAAAGATTTCTTGTAGCATTTTTCGAACTAGATCTGAAAGAAATATAAGTATATATACATTTACGGAACAATCACAGTTCTTTTCGATCCCTCGTTTACTGCTCTACCAAGTTCAGTGCCAAAACCGACTCGTATTGTTATCTGGGAAGTTGCGAACGATGCATGGCCGCCAGTACCGTACAACCGCGTAGAGCCAAGACCACCTAGAAGACTTAGGTGGTGTTGGTAGAGCGCAGGACGCCGCGGTTCTGTAGACGTACTGCGCCCACCGCGGAAGGTTAAAGAAACACCGACATAAGCACAGCAGGGAAGTTGCTACGTCTTTCGGCTCGACTGATAACTGTAGAAGCGTCATTCAGGACACATGGAATTATTCTGCACTTCCGGCGGCGTAATCTCTACTTCCTTTTTAAATAAAAACATGTTGGTCCATAACAGATTGAAACAACCTACCTTTTTCCCAGTTATCTAATGCTGATTTTTTAGAACATATAAGTCTAACATCACTGGCATTAATGTACTGCGAATTTATAACTACACTTATCTCTTTTCTTGTGTTAGGTTGTCCTGTGTCTCGTTGGCTGCAGTAACGGCCTCTTGAAATGTTTCTTTTTTCTCTTTCTTTTGCGTGTGTATCTGCGTGTGTGACATGCTTTTGACAATTTGGTTGTGTTTCAAGTGCGTAAACAACTTTATATATCATTGTGTTGCTACGCTTCATTGATCTGCAATTGATATTGCTATTTGCTAATATTTGCACAGCTCGTGCCTTTTCCTTTTCATTTTCTGCTTTTACAATTATTACTCCTCTTTGTTGTTAAGTATATGATCTTGTTATATGCTAATATTTGTACGCATTGCTTGGATATATTTTTATGTACTTTTGCCCCTCCTGCTTGGGCCCTCTTTCGGGCCGGCAGTATTGTGTAAATAAAATAAAAACACAGAATCCCTAGCCAATGGCTAGTGTTATGGGTCAAACATTAAACGTAGTAGAACATGAAAAGAGCAATTCAAAACAACGCGGTCGAAGTTACTCAAGTAGACAAAAAAGACCGGGAAAATTTCGCTGACGTAGCATTAACATAGCATGGTCTTTTTTTTTCGTTTTTATTTTTTTAATTGGGGACGCATATATGCCTTTTTCTGTCTGCATGTTCTGGGAAGTAACGCACGACCGTTAACTGATATCGTGAGAAGTCGTCATATAGCAATAATGATGCACTATAGACCTTGTCTTCTCTCGGTGAAACGCCTAAACGCATCTGCGATAAAAGCGCAGTCTTGCAAACGCAACCTCCAACAACCTCATACGCCCCTCCTGCTTGGTCTTCGGACTGCACTATGTACCGAATAAAAATAAAACGAATAAATAAAGTCTGAAGGTGTGACGGCCCGTCCCTTCCTAAAATTAATTTATGTGGGTGCAAGATTTGATTTAAATATTTTCGCAAACTTTCGCGCCTCAAAATAGCGTTCTTTCCTTCTTTGTTTAATACTTTGCAGACTGTTACAAACCGTTGCAACAAAGCTTGATCAACAAAGGATTAAAATATCGGCAAACAAAACACACCACTATATACAGTAGTCATGAGTGCTCCTGCTTGCTCAATGTACTTGGCAATGAGGCGCCGTACTGAATGCGGTGCAAAAGTCGCTTGTGGCTGTGCGACAGCCGCGTATGCAGAACGCGCCACAGACCGCAGGTCAATAGAATCGGAATATACATTGAGGCGCTAAACACGGCAGTGACTGTGGAAGTGCTGTCAAATTCAACCACGCACATTTTGCTTTCTATGCGACAAATAATTTAGTATATGGTACAAAGGCAGTCACAACATCTCAAAAGAATGCTCGGATAATGTAAAAGAATAAATATATAGCATGAAAAAATGAAACAACGTGTTTTCAAGAAAACACCACTGACGGTTCTCGGTTGTCTCTTTTGAAAACGATAAAATCCGAAAACCTAATGTTGCATGTTTTTTCATGATGAGAATCACCTTCACACCCATCAATGAATAAAATTAACAAGAGGCGCGTGCACATTGGAGCTCAACTGTGTTGATGGTGTGCGAATTTAGGGTTAGGTTCAATTTCATAAAAATCTGCAGCTTGTCGACAAATATTCCTTCGATTGTTCGCGGAAGTTACGCAGCAGAGTGAGTCGCTGTACAGGTTTATTTGTTTATTTCTAGGCGAGTAGGCATGTATCGAGAAGAAACCAGGCCTACATCGGCATCGCGCATGTGCAATTTTCCAGCGAAGCCGGCTAAGTGAACAGATAACGATCTGTTACATCATGCACCACGCCACAACTGAATGCAAGAATAAATAAATAAGCAGGCAACTTGGCACGCGCCGTCGCTCATCGGCCGCGCCTGACCCACCGCTATCTACGCAGAAAAGGTGCACGCGCCACCTCTACGTGCATCCCGCGGAGTTTACGAACACCGTCTCTCCCATCCAGTTTCTTTGCGATACTGGAGCCAAGAAAGTGGCGAGCGCGCTCGGTTATAGGCGTCTCACTTGGCACATATTAGCATTCGCTCATCAGACACGCGAAGTGAAGGAAGCCTGGCGGGAACGATGAAGGCTGTACTCCGAAACTCGGTGAGTGCTGTCTTCTCCGTCGTGCTATTGTCCGTCTCGGCCCTGCACACGGTTCCCGAGGGCGCGCCGATCGTGCGCACGGAGTGCGGTCTCGTAGCCGGACAGACGCTGACCGTGAGCGGACAACAAGTGGACGCCTTTTACGGCGTGCCTTACGCAGAGCCACCCGTTGAAGATTTGCGCTTCCGCAAGCCCGTGCCGGCAAGGCCGTGGAACGGAACATTCCGAGCGACGGCCAAGCCCCCGCCGTGCGCCCAGACAAACCACTTCCATACGGACAACGTGACGCTGTACTACGGGTCATTCAACTCGGAAGACTGTCTCTACCTGAACGTGTGGAGGCCGACCGCGTCATGCAAGGGCACCGTTTCCTGCAAGGCGAACCTTCCCGTCGTCATTTTTATCCACGGTGGCGCATTCCAGTGGGGCGACTCTGCCATCTTCCTACACGACGGCGCCAACTTTGTGGCACTCTCCAACATCATCTTCGTGAGCTTCAACTACCGGCTCAACGTCTTCGGATTTCTCTCCGCCGAAACGGAGGATGTTCCAGGCAACTGGGGCCTCTGGGACCAGAATCTGCTCCTCAAGTGGGTCCAGAGCAACATCCGCTTCTTCGGCGGTGATCCGAAACAGGTGACGCTCCTGGGACAGAGCGCCGGCGCCATCTCGGCGGCCATACACACGGTCTCGCCTTATAGCGAAGGGTTGTTCAAGAGAATCATCATGCTCAGTGGAAGCCCGGTAAACGTCGTCTTCACCGTAGCAGCGAAGGGCGTCGACTCTGTCATGAGTCTCGCGCGTCACGTCAAATGCGTCGGCTGGAAGCCCCGCAACCTGACCGACGTCATGGACTGCCTCCGGACCGTGGACAAGCACGACTTCCTCCGGCTGCTGAACGGCGTGGATCCGCGCAAGACAATTTACGCGCCAGTCAGCGGTGACTCCTACGTACCCAAAGACTGCACGTTCCTCAGCACCTGGCGAAACAAGATACGCAGCACAGAGGTGATGATCGGGACGATGAAAGACGAGGGGTCCCTGTTCATGGACATCGCTTTCCGCTTGGCGCCCTTTGTGCGAAGCTACATTGACATCGACCACCGCACCACTGCCACAGCCATCATCAGCGCTCTGTTCAAGGTAAGCGTTCGAAAGTTGCGCTTCGTGTTCCGCAAACAAAAGCAGGTATAGAACGGAGCTGCCGGCGGTCTATTTTTCTGCTATGCAAGTTGAATCGATCGTTATCCAGTCAAATGGCATCTGGCGACGATGTATACAACATGAGGCTATTATGAAGCTTCATTTTAATCTCTTTTTGTAGGTGTATAGCAGTAAAAGAGAAAAAGAAAAAAAACCTGGGCAAAGTTCTTCATTCTTGAGGAGGGTTTTTCAGTTATGGTACAATAAGCATCTTCAATGTAGCACGCGTCCACACGTGCATCGTCCGCGTCTTTTACAGCGAAGCTGTTAGCCTTTCGTTGGTCGGGATTTTTCGTGTCCATGTCCATGAGCAAAAATGTGGGCCGATCCTGGAGGTAGTGTACTACCGGGCCGACCCGTGGCGGAGGTGAAGCATGCTTCAAGCACTCAGCAAAGTGAAGCGAAATGTGCATACTTTCTTTGTAATCTCGCATGCAACATACATAACAGCATTCGTTTCAATAAAGAACAAGCAAAAAACAATCGTGAGAACCAGATAATTGATGATAAGGGGTTCCTGATAATGCGAACCACGTAATGCTCCCCGCATACGTTTCCAGGTAAAGATTGCTGTTGAGCACGCTGCTGCGGCGTCGGCAGCTTGCGACGTAGGGAGTTACGTCACTAGCCTTTCGTATATAAAAGAACCAGCCGGGCAATTGATTTCATTGTTGCAGCACCGCTATGGGTAGGCAACGCGTAGTTAGGACGCCCGAGGAGCAGCGTGAATAAGAGGAGCGGCAAAGGGAAAAATAAACGGCACTACGACCATCGGCGGCGTGCTGTTAAAATTACCATTATTCCAATTGCAACCATTAGTTTAAATTACCATTACTAGCATCAATCTAAAGCGATAAAGCACTGCATACCATTCTCAGCAGTTGTGGTGGTTTTCAACAGCTTCGCTGGACACCCACTTTCGCAGAGCCGATTTTTTTTTTATCTCGACCTACCCTCTTATCACCTGCAGATTCCTGGCGCCTCGGCCAAGCAGGTGACCGAGGCATACTTCCCTGACGAGCATCCTGGAGACAAAGAATCCGTGCTGGGCACCCTGCAGGATGCGGCCGGCGAGGGCCTTTTCGTGTGTGCCTCGAATTTCTTCGCAGAGGTAGCTGCCGACCAGGGCCTGCCCGTTTACCGCTACGTCTTCGCGCACCGGCCCAGCTACAGCCTCTGGCCCCGCTGGTACGGCGCAACCCATGGCGACGACGTGCCCTTCGTGCTCGGGTCACTGCCATTCTATGGGGACCCAAGCCGCTACACGGAGGCCGTGCTCCCGGACCGGGCGCTCTACGACGCCGTCAAATACACGAACCAGGAGGGGCGCCTCATGGCCGACATGGTCGCCGCCATGGCCGCCTTCATCAGAACAGGGTATATAGACAAGCAGAAAGGTTGTGAATGCGGCGGGTTGACAAAGGGAGTGTTGACAATGGTGCGATTTCGAGAATTCTCTTCTCTACCACGAACACCTGGGAGAAGCCGTTATACTGCGGGTTACCTAAAATAATAACTGCCCAGTCAACTTGCATAAAGTTGATACTTATGATGAAACTTATAAATTCATGCCTGCTAAAATTGCATTGTATCACCTCATTTACATACATATGCCGGGATTACGTGATCTACATTTTGATCTTATGCAAAAAGCAGAGAAGCGATGATGAAGCAACTATTGTATACGCAGGGTCTATCGCGATAGCTGCCCAGCTTCAAAATTACCGCTTTATGTCCTCCGTTATACAGAGCAGAAGACATTCATGCCGCCCATCAGTAAATACGCACCTGCAAAGCTGTTGCAAGGTTGCAAAAGGGCCTTGGAAAGGACGCACGGCCGCGTAGTGGAATAAACTACAACTCTTGCGGCGTTATCGCGATGGCCGCGGCATCATCGGCCGCAGCTGGGCAGCGCGCGGAGCGCACGTGAGCGTTGCCTCTGCTGCGACTGCCAGTGCAAAGCACTGAAAGGGAACGTAGTGACCGCTTCAATTCGCAGCGAAGACCAGAAGATTATTTCAATGCGAAGCATTACTAAGGCGGAAGCCTTAAGTGGCTCATATCCCCAATGGTCTAGAAAACGCGGCGTTCGGTACAGAAAGTCATGTGAGCTCGCCTCGCGCAGACACGCGCTCGTGCCGCTGCTACCTTATATTATAGTACACTGTATTACTGCTTGCGCGTTCGCCGTCGTGTTTCACCGGTGGCTCCGATGCCGTTCATATGCCCCTCCCCCCCCTCCCTCCCCTAGAGAAAAAAAATCTCAGTGCCCTTCCACTCTGTGGAGAAGGATGACCAGCGAAGCTGTGTATGTGGGCCCCTCCTTAATGGCGAACGGCACCTTCGCCGCGGGTCGGCCCGGCATTGCACTATCTTCGGTATCGGCTCACGTATGTGGAGTGCTTAACGTCTGCTTCACCTCCGCCGCGCGTAGGCCCGGGATTGCATTATCTCCGGGATCGGCCCACGTATGGGGAGTCTTTTGCTTACGACACGAAAATTTCCTTGGGGGTAGAGGTATACAGCTTCGCTGTAAAGAAAAAAAGTTAAGATAGAGTTTCAGGCATTCGAACCCGCTACCTCCGGTGGGAGCCGAACCATCGACCTTCGGCAGGAGTCGAACCCACTGTATTTGGTGTTAATTATGACGAAGTTAATTAATGTAGCGTCAATTAAGGCACTCGAACCCACGACCTTCGGTGGGTTTTCAGCAACCAGATTTCAACGACTGTTGAAATCTGGTTGCTGTTCTTCGTTTGAAGTATTGCTAATTATCAGAAGAGAAACTACGACAAATGTTTGTGTTTATTTCGACTACGCCCGTTCAAAACATATGCAGCACCCATTAATTTGCATGCATGTCGTAAGCTCGCCCAGAATGGCCGGAGTGAGAAATCATGCCGTCGCCGTAATACGATCGTCGTCACCATTGTCTTGCTGCTGTCGGCACACACGCTTGCGACAGCTGTTCGTCATACAAAAACATGATGTTCCACATAGTAACGCTTTGCGTAATCCGAAACGATGCTAGGTAAACAGCTACCAGCAAGAAGCTCCGCATAACATCGATTCTCACAGTGAGTGAGATGTCCATTTTTTGTCTAGCCTAGACTGAAAAATACAAATGTGAGAAAACAGAAAGAAAGATTTATATTTTTACTACAGAAAATTTTCAACGGGAGAGACAATTTTATTTTTAGAAATGACATTTTACTGTTTATGGTCAAAGACAGACTTTTTCTTCATTTTAACAGAATCGGTTCGCAGATGGTAAAGCGAAATATTTGTCAATCAAAATTCTGAGCGAAATGATATTTATTCATTTATTTCCTACCCTCAATTAACATTTGTGTGAAGCTACACGAGCCGCGCAAATTTATACATATATAGCTCTATTGTACGCGCGAGCCAATTGGTCTTTGTTTCTGAATAAGTTACAGTTGCAATCAGGGCTAGTCATGCCGCCGAGAGCATGGCTATATAAAATGGTGGAGTGGATAGTTGTCCCCTTCTGTCCTTGTTGTTTGCTTTGAGCAACCATATCTTTGTATGGTCTACTAAGCAATATGGAACGACTAGCCCAGCAACATGTACTTCTGTCGCCTACAGCCGGGAGTCTTAACACCAAATGTCTTGTCAGTGGTCACATCTGTTATATTCTACGTAGCGTACTTATCTGTACGATGTATGATCTTTTACAACCGCATCCCAGCATTTGACTATATCGTACATGAAAGCTGTAGTCTTGAGAGGAGTATACAGGGTGACATCAAATCAAATGTGGAACGAGCAGTGCTCTTGAAACTTATGCGTAAGAAGTACCCTAGCGTACTTCTATACCATGTCCAAGGATCTTACGCATAAACAGTGCAAAAATATAAATTTTCAGGTGTTGTTCTAACCAGTGACTTAACTTGGGGCGCACATATATGTGCAATTTGTTAATCCACGGTTCAGAAACTGTGCTTTCTAAAGCTCAAGCTAGAACAGGCCAACAATTGGAGTTAAACTTCAAGCATACAATGTAATTATTACGCCGAAGTTGGACTATACTTCGGTAGTGTGTGACCTAATGGGACCCTTTTGCTAAAGGATACATCTATGCTGCTTAGAAATGGTACAGAGGTGAGCAGTACGGTACATATTTAAGAAATACAAAAGGCTAGACTATCCAACTGAACTGTTCAGAGCAACTAACCGTCCTACAATATACCGTTATGCAGAAAAATAGGTCGTGCGAAATTCTTGCGAAGTATTCTGTGTCAATCAATCTATGAGCACAAGCCTACCCCTGACTCTCAAACCCATGACAACGCGTAAGACTCGTCACTCACAAGCACTCCTGCAGCTATTTTTCTGATTTTTCGAAAGCCACGGCTCACCAACAGAGTTTACCACGTAGTTAGTCTCATACTGGAACTCTCTTCCCGAGCATGTTATTCAGGCGGCTAACTTTGATGAAGCCGTTCAATTGTATTTATCCATCGAAACATGTTTTCTATGTCATATACAGCAGAAGCTGCAGCTGTACATGATTTTGCCGAATTTTCTTGAGCCCTTTTCTTTCTTTCCTCTTCTTACTTTGGAAATGTGCGCACGTTGAGAGTATCGCATATATGTTGTTTGTTGTCCCACTCCTGCTTGGTTCACTAAGACTCACAATTGTGAAATTAATAAAACAGAAAGATTACTGCACTAGTGGAACAAATATCTAACAAGTTGTTGCTTTAAAGCAATGGAGAAATTATTTTAGCGTAATAACAAGCTAACAGAACACATGATAGAGCAGAAAATGTAATTTACGAATTTTGCCATTCTATCCCGTTTTTTTTTTCATAAACATATTTACCAGTCTACGTATATGGCGGGTTTATTTTGGTAACGTCTTCTGGGAATGTATATGAAATGAGCAATTGTTTCTTCTGAGAGAAAGTACTCCATTACGTCGACCTATCTCGCCGCTATTTTGCTGAATGACAAAAAACCAGCTTAATTATTTGCCCGTTTTCGCATAGCGATGATGGGACAGAATTGTTATTCCTAAATAGCTGCCTGCTTCCTGGTGTGCGTAAAGTGAGATCAAATGATGAATGAGTACAACTTATTGAAGCTCGACAAGGGCCTCTATCTAAAGGAGTGCGAGAACTAAGCCGGTAAAAAATGACATTTTAACTAAGCAATTTTCGAAAGCTGGTATGCCCACTGTTCCAGCCATCAGAGAGTATTCCTCAATCGAGAGGACCAGGCGAAAGATATATGAGAATGCACGTCATTCTGCATAGCTTTGGAGAATGTGGTGCACAGAGGCAAGAATGCGTTTCAGATTAAACCCTCAAACCTGAGCTGTCTGTGAGGCGCGTAGATGTCTTGATTAGAAGAGGGGGCAAATTAACGCATTCACAGAGGATAGGTAGGCAGGACAAGCGCTTGTCCTGTCGTTCGTCCTGTCTACTTATACTACATATATGTGTTAAGTTGCGCCCCTCACGTAATAGGTAAGTTTCATCATGCAGCTAGCCCAACAAGAAGTACTTCTACATTTTTTTAATTACTTTGATCACCTGGTGCATTTTGTCACCATATATATGAATGCGGTTACCGACATGATCACTCTACGAAGGACATACCATTCTGTCGTTCCCACAACCACAGTCGCGAGCGTTGTAAGAATGAGCATGCATAGTTGGAGCAGATATTTCGCACCAAGTCGCGGTGAGACCCTCATTCGTGTGTTCTCTCTGGTGCAGGACGCCCACGGTGCCGCTGTCGAACGGCAGCTGGCCGCGCTACACGTCCACCAACCCAGAGTACGTAAGCGTGGAGCTAGACGGCCCAACGAAGCGGCTGGGACCAAGCCGCGAGATCTGCAACGTCTGGAGGCGCTTCCTCATACGAAAGTACGTATATTGGGCAGTTATATAGAACGCCGCGGTTACGAGCCCATCAATATAGGATGGGGAACATTTCGCCATCATCGGAGTATGCCTCCTGCAACTAGTTGAAAGGTGGAATAATCGCGTATTTCGACGGCGGCACGATGATCACAATAGGGACCAGGATCTGTGAAGATGCTGTTCATATATTTAACGGCAACCCCTGCTTCCTGACTGAAATCATCCATACCGAAGCTGCCAAAGATTTGAGCCGCGACCAGTGGGACTCAAGCTGAAAGGTGTGTGGGTCGGATAATTTCGAGGGACACTGTTCTACTACGGCAGCAGCTAAGAATTCAGATGAGTTCGCTTTGTCCGTCCCGTCTCTTCGTCCTTCCCGTTACACTAGCTGACGATGGGGACGGCCGCCGTTTTATTTATTTATTTATTCGGTGTACCTACATCGCCTGTACGGCATTATCGTAGGGGGGTTAAAATACAGGTGGTCACAATGGAAACATATTCAGCAACATCAAAAGAATACATCAGTAAATACGACATAGTTTAAGCACTGAAATTCGCAAAAGCGGAATACAAACTAACAAAGCACAAAACAAAGTGAGTAACAAAGTAACTAACTAACAAAAAAAAGTTGCGTATGTGCAGAGATGAATAACAGAACAATCAAAGAATAAGGCTCACAATAGCATTTTCAGAACTAGAACCTGCCATCACTTCATTAGGGAGCTCATTCCAATCGTTAATCGTGTTAGGAAAAAATGAATACTTAAACACATTGGTAAGGCACTGATAAGCTCTAATTTTGTTAGCGTGGTCTCTCCTAGATGAAACGTAATGCGGCTCCTTGATGAACAGTGTTTTGTCGGTACCAAACATTTGCCATACTCTCGCCATAGGATACGTTTGCCATACTCTCGCCATAGGACGAAGGAAAAAATTGCTTCGCCCAGCTCCGCCACAGTATTGGCGGCGAGCAGTTACGGAGTCGCCATCTATCGGAAGCGCCTCGCAGGCGCAGTATGAGGGATCATGCGGCGCGCTCCTCATAGGTTTTGCTGTCAGCGTTCACTGAAAACACCACGCGCGAGCTCTCCCGGACATTTCTGTAAGTACTTTCGAAACGAGAGAAGTTTTTACTGTCTAAATAATAATCTTGGACAAACTGAAAGCACAGAATCGTTTACAGACGCTATCTCTTTACCGAATACGTACAGTGAACGCCACTGCGCGCGGTCGCCGCGACGAAGACTCCCGAATCGGCTTCTTGCGTGAAAGGTAGCCAAACGCTGAGAGTAAACTATGGCAAATATGTTGTTAGAGTGGGCTATCTGTATAACCAAATGGGGCATAACAGAATGAAGCCTCAATGCAACGATCGCACGGGTTCGCAGCGACCGACTGCGCGTCTGCATGCATGTCCGCGCACAATGTTTTGCTTTCGCTGGGAGCGCGTTTTCGCACCGTGCCATGAGCTTTAGGCCGCAGAATATGAGCATTTAACAGTATACAAGCAACCATTGTTGCGTGGGTGCTATCAGAGCTGTTCAAAATAATTTTATTGTAGAGACTTCGACGCATACGGGGACTGTGATGTGCCGTCGTGACGATTCAATCTTTTTTTTTTTCTTCTAAATTCTTGGACGTTTCCATATTATTTCTTGAGTTGCGTCGCACTGTATGTTTATCGGTGTTCTCAGCATGCGATTTCTGCTGCTTCTTTTTTGTAATCCAGTGCATTAATTCATAACACGTACAAACATGACCATATGCCATGCCTTTCTTTAATGTGCGTCTTACCGCTCCCTTTCCATTCCAGTGAACTTGCCAGTATCTATAGCATCGACAAATTCATAGACCAAACCGTCATGACATTAGTCGGGCAGCGGAGTCGGGCGAGCGTCTCAGCGCGCGTTTTCCGAACATCGCAGAACCGGCGCCGTAGCAGAAATCTTCCTCGCGTCTGTGCTTGCTGCATACCCGAGTTGTAGCCGATGACCTTTTGCCGGTTTTATGTTTCGCGTGCCAAGCTTCATGCAGCTTCTTGTCCTGCGGCTACGTGCGAATAAGGCTGACACCGAGCTCCGTTGCGTACGTCCGACACTGCGGCACCAAGCAGTAGCCTACCATGTTGCACGCCTTCAAAGGCAGCCACAACCTATTCTAGTGCTTTCAAGCGTTGTAAAGGAGACACTCGAAGCGGGAAAATCTCGCCATTAAATGAGGACCGCAGCGTACGAGGGAATTTAAACTCTTGTTTTCAGCTCGCTTCGGCGCTCTCGAAGCAGCCGACGCGGCCGCTATGTCCACGTGATCCCTAATAGCACGTCACGCCGATGGTAGCGCCAGCGTTTCCAGTGGTGGAGCTCGAGGCGAATTGCTCGCGCTACAGAAAATAGAGACGGAAGGAAGGAAGGAAAGGCAGGTAGGTTAACTAGACTTTGTCCAATTCCCGACTCTTCACGTGGGGATGTGTTTGATGAGTGAAAGAGAGAGAGCGAGAGAGAAGACATGGGTCTAAACGACACTCTCGCATGCACTAAGCCAGGTGCAGCGCATCTATAGTCTGGCACTGAAGTCTGTCGCCTGTAGGTAGCACAGAAGAGCCCGTGCAGATTTCCGGGCGCTGCGCCGCGAGGTCAGGCTTCGAAGCTCCAAGGGCTTTGCTTCTACAAAAGGGCGATCGTCCAGTCAATTCAAGGCACACTTGAGGTGCTGTCGTTTATCGAAGCGGGAACAGTGGCACAGGAGATGATTCATGGTCTCTTCACATCTCTTCGCGATATTTATTACACATGGGTGAGTCAGCCATTCCAATGTGATAGTTGTATGAGCAAGTGAAGGCTACTCCAACCCACAGTCGACACTGAGTCGACTGTGGGTTGGAGTAGCCTCCACAGTTTCTCACTGAGTCCTCGTCGGCGTATCTGGGTCCAAACACGGTCTCCGGGATAGTACTCGACGTAGCGTCGTCGGAGGTTGTAGTGTCGGCTGTCGGTACACTGCTGGTTCTTGATACGTATAGGCGGGCGAGCTGTCGGGCTTCTTCGGCGCGCTGGAGATAGGTGGCGACGTCAAGATTCTCTTCATCGGTGACGTGCGGCAGCATGGCGCCGAGAGTCGTCGTCGGGTTCTTGCCGTAAATCAGCTTGAACGGCGTCATCTGTGTTGTTTCTTGCACCGCCGTGTTGTAAGCGAACGTTACGTACGGCAATATACGGTACCCCAGGTCTTGTGTTCGACGTGGACGTACATTGCTAACATGTAGGCGAGGGTCTTATTCGGGGGCTCCGTAAGACCATTCGTCTGTGGGTGGTAGGCAGTTGTCCTCCTGTGCCTTGTATGACTGTACTGCAGAATGGCTTGGGTGAGCTCCGCTGTAAAGGCCGTTCCTCTGTCGGTGTTGAGGACTTCTGGGGCGCCATGACTTCGGGGCGCCATAAACTAATATTGATTGGGCGAACCTGTGCCCACAAAAACAGGCTACACTTAAAGAAACGGCGACAACAGCGAACACAGTCGGCGATCGTCAAAACCTGATCAGCGGGTCAAGCGCGTCGGCTTTTATACATCAGTTGTCGAATGTTCCAGACTAATCGCTAGGACCCGCGTGTCTTTCGCAAAGTTCTACACCATTCGCGTCACGCGATGAAATCAGATAACACAAGGTTCGGTAAAAACAGACAGCGAATGGAACCATCGATAACTTTCGAGAAACTTCCTATAGATGCAGGCGCATGCTTCGCCGTGCGATAACATTTGTTAGGCGTGACACGTGGTTGCCCGATAGAGATAGACAACTATACGTGTCAATATCATTGTTTTATTAACCTGTGTTCCTCAACATCGCTAAAATATTGTGCACACTGCAGGGCGCAGAGTGGCGATTTCGGAAACCGTAATTTCATGAAGTGTGAATTTTTAAACTTGATGATGATCAATCAGGATGGGATCCAGATGGGTCTGCGGAAACATAGATTCAGTTAGCGTGCGAAGTATGTAAAAGTTCCAATGTGACCTCCTTGAAAGCAGCAGTGGACAGGCTACCGTTCTTCGCAACTTCTGAAACAGCAATGCACACGGGAGGCTTTTTCAGACGCCACAAAGGAGATGTTCTAGTTGCGGGCGAGTATCTCAACAACACAGAGTGCTGGTTAAGCAAAATTTACGTGTAAAACGCTGCATTGGGTCTCTTCTATGGGGATCGTTAGTGGGAGGCTCCTGGCTATGGCGATTGTTTCTACGTTTAAAGCACACCAAGTAAGTCCCTGACATGTTAGAAGTGCTTGAAACAAAAACAACGCTCCTTTTTTTTTTCCTGGGCCACACCAACCTCAAACAGCCCTGCATGGCAGTCAGTAGAGTTATTAGACGTCTCGGCGCTCGTACAGTGACCCGAGATGACGTGCGCGCGTCTGTATAATTACGGAACACCTAAAACGTCACGTGACATTAACCCATTTCGACTTTTAATATGCTTCACCAAAATATCTTGCGCATTCTTCCTTACTTCACCGTCAAGTCCACCGCTGTACTGCGGCGAAGTTGACTGAAGGGAACTGGCCATTATGTAGCACATAATAAACCTTTGCCTCAAACGCACTCCTCAACGCATGTCTCGAGCTGAAGCGAACTTAGTCCGACTTCGGCTAGCTACCTAGCGCACAATGACAATTACTATGCGGCTGTACTGCAATTATACTACCCCGTAATGGGGTCATTAACGCAATGAAGTGAAAGGTTGAGCATGTGCTGCAGCAAGTTTTACAGCGAAGCTGTATAGCTCTACCCCCCTAATGCATTTGTCGTGTCCGTGCGCAAAAACTCAACCAAGCACAGCGGGAGGCGCGCGCTGCTGGGCACCTTGCATACATCACCTGACGGTGCTCGCCTCCACGCGTCCGCGTGGAATCACCCAACGAGACCAGTACGTAACGCACAACTTCCAGAAGCGCTTGGATTTAAAGTAGACGGAAGTATCAACCGGTCAGCAGTCGAGATGAGCAAGAAACGTTTGGAGCATTGGTGCAAAAAAAGAAGGCAAGAGACTGCTACGAACGGGTCCATTACAGGCATAGGCAGCGGTAGAAGGTAGATAGTGAAGAGTTAAGAGACGTATACAAGAATGCTAGAAGGAACAGCATAGAGAGCATATCTGATAAGCTCAATCAGGCCAGGCGACGATTTGTCCCCGCCCCGTCTCAAGGGGGATGCCAATCAGTCATCATCATCATTTTCACCGCAACAGCGGCGGCACCGGCCGTGCGGGAGAAAGAACGACAGCTCGCCTTCACGCATAGCGTTCGCAGCAATCGCTTCCCGGTGAAGATTACGCTTCCGTAAGCTGCAGTTGCCGGAAAGCGGCAACTGTAGTGTGATCTAATCTAACTAGAGTTAAAATCAATCGAATTAGATTGAAAGATTAAGCTTCTGTAATAACGAGTTCGTCATGGTGAAGCGGAAACAAGATCTCTTGAATGCGAGAAAATGACAAAAATGAAAAAAAAAAAAGCAGATCCGACGCACTGTGGGGAACGATGTAAGTGAAACTTTGTGTGCAGTTTGCTTTGATTGACGGTAATTAGCAGTGATGTTGACGGCAAATGTTTGATCTGTTCAACGTACAGTCCAACAGGAGAGTGGTGAGTTGATGTTAGACGTTACCTTGAGTGCACCACTGCTGTTCGTCTGCTAGCGCACAGAACATACAGGGAGAGGTGCTTGCTTGAGGCATTGTTGTGCGCCATATTGATAACCTCCGAGAGCGTTGATCATTGTCGTTGTCTCACATGGCACATCCCATCGTGGCAGAAATGTTAAACTTTAATTGAACTATGGGGCGGCATGTGCCAAAACCACAATGAGATTATGAGGCACACCGTAGCGGCGAACTCCGGATTAATTTCGACACCCATGGTGTTCTCTTGACGTGTCCCTAAATCTAAGTGCGTGGGCGTTTTCTATTTCGCCCCCATCGCAATGCGGCTGCCGCGGTCGGCATCAAATCCGCGACCTCGAGCAATGACATAGCGGCAAAGCTACCACGGGGGCACAGAAGGGTTGATTTAACGTGCGACCGCTTCCGTAGTGTCGCCTAGACCCTGCGGTGCGCTTTAATTATTGCGGTTCTGCTTCTGTATGTCCTGATGAGTTGTCCGCCTGACATATTTGCATGGTGTGTATTTTTTAGAAATAGCGAAAACGTACCGTACCGTACCTTAAACTGAAATTTAATCTGTTTCCGCTTAAGTCTAGTAGTAGCGTTTCCGTGCCTTTTCTTTACGCCCCCCCCCCTCCTCCGCCCCTCCCCCCTTGTATGGGAACTGCGAGCGAAGAGTGGCAAGGCTGTGATTCACTCGTTTCGCGACTGCGTCGTTTCTACCCATTCTCTGCCCTGTCAGGATTGGGGCCTCAATCCCATCGCTCGTAACCCGTTGTCAAGATTGGAGTCCGGCATGAATTCGAAGGTAGCTGGCCCATGCCGTTGTCCAACTTATCCACGCTGAGGACGTTGATGAAGGGAAGGACTGCTTCTCATCGAGAACGAGGAATAAGGGTTTATTTACAGTATTTACATGCAGTTCATCAGTCTAGCATGACTGCGAGAGAAAGTACGTCAGTCTAACATGACTGCTTGAGAAAGTCTCAGTCTAAGATGACAGCTTAAGAAAGTGTCCTGAGCATCCGCACAACAGCCGTTTATAAACACTCGGTCCTCCCCCGACCCCAAGGTGGCGGAATCGTTCGTCCAGTCATCGTAAACACACCGCCTCTCCGCGGGACGGTTTACACACACACACGCACACACAGGTGCACAGTCCGAAGCCGATGTCAGAGGGCCTTCGTAGAACTCGGAGCCGACCCGCGCAGTGCGCCCGGGTAGCCTTTGTCTTGCGTCTTGGTCGGCGCGTGGGAAGGGGTGTCCGACGACGTTCCCGCGGCAACTCTCCCACTCATAGCAGATCAGGTCGGCGTTGGGGAGTTCGGTAACAATAGTTGGCCTACCGAACTCATTCAGTCACAATGGCGACGAGGCTAGAGCGTAACGCCAAGGAAAGTTGCCGCCACTGTCGAAACTGGCCGGCAAAACTTGCACTGCAGCTTGCCGTTCTTAACAGCGCCTCCATGGCCCGGAAAATCTCGACTGTCCAGCGCTGACAACCGCTGGGCAGGAAGAGAACGGCTGGTGGCTAGGGGGTGATGTCTTGGCTCGCAGTAACCACTTGTGCAATGATGTCACCGCCCCAAAACATCCAACAAGGACAGGCAACTGCAAAATGAACCCCACAACACAGCTCTGCGTCGAGATGACGTACATTGGCTCTCACTTTAGACCCGCCAGGCTTCAAAGAAAACATAGGTGCAGAAACAAAAACTGCTGCATTTCGCTATGCCAATTTTTGAAGCACTTTCGTGCTGACAAATTCAGCAATCATGGAGGGAATCCTGCTAAATGAGAGGGGATCTTCTTTAACAAAATAAACACTAGTAACCCTAAAATTTAGGTGGGACCCTCAAACGCAGAATTCAAATTAGCCTGCTCAAACCATCCGCATTGCTATGCAACTTTCCCTTCTTATATCTAACGGAGAAGTTGTACTCTTGGAGAGTGAGACTCCATCGGAGCAAGCGATCATTTTTGTGTGACATTTGATTGAGCCACGTCAGAGGACAGTGGTCGGTCTCGAAAATGAACCTCGCTCCGTACAAGTAACACGACATCTTCTGGGCGGCCCAAACTAACCAAGCGCATTCCTTCTCTGAAACGCTGTAGGCTTCCTCTCACATTTAGTTTACGGCTGGCATAGAGGATAGGATGCTCCTCGTTATCGTCGCTGACCTGACTAAGTACCACGCCCATACCTCTGTCGCTTGCGTCGCATTGAACTATGAATTCCTTTGTGTAGTCTGGCGCGCGAAGCACAGGACGACAAACCAATAGCGTTTTCAAACTTTGGAAAGCGTTCTCTTTGTCCTTATCCCAGTGTACGCTACTCGGTGCTCCCTTTCGGAGGGCGTCCGTTAATGGACTTGCCATTAGTGAGTAATTCGGAATGAACCGTCGATAGTACCCCACAAGCTCCAAAAATGAACGAAGGTCTGTTTTCGTGCGCTGCTGAGAAAATTGTCCAATCGTAGCTATTTTCAGCTCGGCCGACCGTCTCGTGCCCTGACCGACAACACGGCCCAGATAAGTAACCTGCGAGCACCCAAACCTACACTTTTCCGCTTTCATCGTTAAGCCGGCTTCCCTCAACCGTGAGAACACCTGTTTGAGGTTTGAGGGCGAACTCCTGCAAGTCTTTTAGGACAATATCCATTAACTTAGAGAAGCTAAACGGCACGTTCTTCAGCCCGAAGCTGAGTGCGAGAGGGCGAAAAGTGCCTACAGGTGAGATGAATGCGGCATAGCGGCTGGCACTTTCTGAAAGGGGAACTTGCCAGTACCCCCGTACGAGATCTATAGTTGAAATGTATTTAGCAGCGCTAACTCTTTCCAATCGTTCCTCAATGTTGGGTATCGGGTACAGCTGATCCCTAGTGATGGCATTTAACTTCCTGTAGTCAACACACGGACGAGGGTCCTTGTTAGAGGTGTCTACCAGTATTAGCGGTGACGTGTAGTCACTCTCAGCGGGCTCAATAACTCCCAACTCTAGCATGCGCTGTATCTCTGCCTCCACAATCTCTCTGTCTTGGAGACACCCTGTAAGGCTTTGATCTTAATGGTTCGGTTGATGTCAGCTCAATTTCATGCGTTATTAGTTCGGTTCTACCCGGCCGATCGCTGAATCTGTCGAGATATTCCCCTAACATCTCTTTTAGCTCATCTAGCTGCTCGAGTCTTAGAGCGTGCGAGCTTACCGAGTGTTCTACTACTTCTTCTAGGCCGATTTCAGAGTTGGAGGTCGCCCTATACTCCTTAAACTTGGTACTAGTGCCATCCTGCTCTTTGATGGTATAGTTAACGACTCCGCTCCGCTCTACATATGGCTTCATCAAATTGCAGTGATATATCTTCACCTCCTTCCTGCGACCGGCATTCAGAGCATAGTTAGTATATGAAATTTTGTGCAACACTTTAACGGGCCCGTCCCAGTGAACTTCAAGCTTGTTCTTTCTTGAAGGTTTGAGGATCATTACCGGGTCTCCGGCGTTAAACGTACGAAGCCTCGCATTTTTGTCGTAACAGAATTTGGCGTTCTTTTGAGCTACTCCCATGTTCTTTTCGACTAGTTCTTGGGTCGCGCTTAGCTGTTCCAGCAAATTTAGCACGTATTGAACCACTGTTAGACTCTCTCCTCTTTGCTCCCACATCTCTCTTAACATTCTTAGTGGAGAACGGAGTGTCCGCCCATACACTAGTTCTGCTCGCGAGAACCCTGTCACTTCATGTGGAACCGTTCGCAAAGCAAACAAAGTTGCCGGCAGACAGTTCTCCTAGTCCTCCTTGTGCTCGTAACAGAGCGCACGCAAAACTCGCTTAAGCACCGAATGCCACCTCTTTACACTGTTTGACTGAGGGTGATATACAGAACTCTGTATTAACATTACCTCACACTTTTGCAAGAATGTGCAAGTCAGTGCGCTCGTGTATACTGACCCTTGATCTGCCTGAATTTCGGCTGGAAACCCAACTCGTGCAAACACAGTCAAAAGCGCGTCTACTACTTCGGTGAAGCTGAGCTCTTTCAGAGGGATTGCTTCTGGAAACTTTGTAGCCGGACACAGCATGGTAAACAAGTACATGTAACCTGATCTTGTTTTTGGTAGAGGCCCTACCGTGTCTATTACAAGTCGTCTGAAAGGTTCTTTTATTAAGGGCACTACCTTTAGTGGAGCTTTCCGTGTCTCTCCTGGTTTACCCGAGCGCTGGCAGGCGTAGCATGATCTAACAAAGTTTTCTACGTCTTTGATACAACCAGGCCAGTAGTATTCTATAAGCAATCTTTCCTTTGATTTGTTTATGCCTAGGTGGCCGGACCACCCATTTCCATGACAGAGACTCAAAAGGTCCTCCCTGTACTTAGTAGGTACTACTAACTGATCTAAAGTCCTACCATTTCGATCTCTGTAGTGCCGATACAACAATCCTCCTCTCTCATGTATCGTCACGTTGCGCCTAGCAATGCCTTCTTTAGCTGTGTGATGTAATTTAGCTAAGCTGTCATCATTCTTTTGTTCGGCCTTCAGTGACTCTCTGTCCACACGTAAGAGCTCATCAAAGTTCTTTGAGGCCGGTGATAATAACGACCCTGTCTCGCGTGTGATTGCGTCAGCTTGCTCTTCCTGCAGGCTTGAACTTTGACACTCTAGTGCTACGCTCTCATTGAGCTGGTCAGCTGGCAGGCTCTCCTCAACTGATTTGTTGTCCCTCAGGCCTAGCTTGGATTCGGGTATTGAAGTTATACCTTTTTCTGCTTCCGCTGGAGCAGCTTGTGCATTTTCAGCCGAAAGCGACGCGATTTTACGAGCTTGGCCGCGGGTCAATGCCTGTACTATGTCCTCTCCCAGTTTAAGCCCTTTTTCACGCAGTAACTGATTCGAACGATTCGAAAAAATGTAAGGGTACTGCAGTGACAAAAATTTGGAAACTGCAGCCTCGGTCACTAGCTCCCCCGAATGGTCCACTGATTTTGACTTTGGCCATGGGCAGACACACGCTGTGTTCTTCTACAACCTGTTTGATCCATGCTACTTCTCCGGTGAAGTCATTTACCGTCACGTAAGACGGATGTACAATGTCCAACGTGGCGGCGCTGTCTCTTAGCACTCGGCATGGTTTGCCATGAACTTGCAGGTCGTGAAGACAGGGGCTTAAAGTTCCATATTATCGTCTTTTTCCTCTACGTAGGAAAAAACTACGCTAGGCTTCCCACAGTTGACAGCTATATGTCCCAGTTTGTGGCATTTGTAACAGCGGATCGGCCTAAAAGATACCAATTTTCTTTTCTGTTCCTTTTGTGCGGTTTCCCCGTAAAGTTTCTCCTCGCTCTTTTCTGCGGGCTTTTCCTCCACGTCTACAGGCTCCGATCGTCTAGTCTGCGAACCATTTTTGAACGGAAATGGTTTCCGCGGTCCATTTCAACCGTCCCAATTTCCGCCCTCGGCGTTGAACTTTCTACGGGTTGCGTACTCTTCGGCTAATTCAGCCGCCCTTTCCACAGTGTTTACATTCCCTCTGTCTTGCACCCACAGTTTCACAGCTTGGGAGATGGTTTTGTAAAACTGCTCTAGACACATGCATTCAATGATCATGTCTCTGCAGTCGTACGCTTCCGCGCTTTTCAGCCACTCGACTAGGTTGGCCTTTAAGCCGCATGCAAACTCCGGATACCCCTCGCTATCTTTCTTGCCTGTGCTCCGAAACCTTTGCCGAAAAGCTTCGGCTGAAAGGCGGTATTTCTTCAGGAGACTAGCCTTAACTTTTGCATAATCATATGCATCCTGTGCACTCAGCCTGGCGAGTACTTCCGCCGCCTCACACGTCAACATAGACAGGAACCGCTGTGGCCATGTCCTCGGGCCCAAGTTCTTCTCGCAAGTCCCTTCAAGATTGCTTAGGAACAAGGCTATGTCGGTCCCGACCTCAAATGGTTTTAATAGCCTGTCCATGCGGTATGATTCTGCCTCACTTGATCGTCCCAGAGCCCCTTCACTTCCTTGAGACAACTCCAAACGTTTGCTTTCAAGTTCCAGTTGCATTTTTCTTAACTCGCGATCTTTATCGCGTTCCTCCCTTTCTTTTCTCTCTTGTTCTTCTCTCTTTTTCAGAAGTTCAAATCCCATTTCAATTTCTTCCTTACTGGCCTGTTCGGAAATTAGCTGCAATAATTCTGATTTTAGCATTTCCTTGCGTCCATCTAGGCCCAGTTCCTCACCAACAATCAACAACTCGTCTCTCAGCAGTGTCCTTAACTCCATGATTGCTGCTTTACTGCCTTGGTCCTGCTCACTAAATCTAGCTAGGAAAACACAACCTAGCTAACACTCAACAATCTAGCTTCTCTACTGTCCTAAACAGAACAACTACAAAATGAAGCATAGAGAGTCAAAGCAAGAACCAAGCACTCACCGCAGACACAGCACCACGTCGCAAAGTCCATCTCACCGCTGTCAGCCAGTTGTGAGGATTGGGGTCTCAATCCCATCGCTCGTAACCCGTTGTCAAGATTGCAGTCCGGCATGAATTCGAAGGTAGCTGGCCCATGCCGTCGTCCAACTTATCCACGCTGAGGACGTTGATGAAGGGAAGGACTGCTTCTCATCGAGAACGAGGAATAAGGGTTTATTTACAGTATTTACATGCGGTTCATCAGTCTAGCATGACTGCGAGCTAAAGTACGTCAGTCTAACACGACTGCTTAAGAAAGTGTCCTGAGCATCCGCACAACAACCGTTTATAAACACTCGGTCCTCCCCCGATCCCAAGGTGGCGGAAACGTTCGTCCAGTCATCGTAAGCACGCCGCCTCTCCGCGGGACAGTTTACACACACACGCACACACACGCACACACACACACACACACGCACGCACGCACGCACGCACAAAGGTGCACGGTCCGGAGCCCACGTCAGAGGGGCTTCGTAGAACTCGGAGCCGACCCGCGCAGTGTACCCGGGTAGCCTTTGTCTTGCGTCTGGGTCGGCGCGTGGGTAGGGGTGTCCGACGACGTTCCCGCGGCAACTCCCCCTCTCATAGCAGATCAGATCCGCGTTGGGGAGTTCGGTAACAATAGTTGGCCCGCCGAACTCATTCAGTCACAATGGCCACGAGGCTAGAGCGTAACGCCAAGGAAAGTTGCCGCCACTGTCGGAACTGGCCGGCAATACTTGCACTGCAGCTGGCCGTTCTTAACAGCCCTCTCTTCCCCTTCCTACCTACCATTCTACCTATATCTGGGTGCAACTTTAGAAAAAAGCCTCCACCAATGGGCGCGCACTGTAGACTGACGTCATGAGCCAGACGGCCAGAGACCACGCCGATGGAGATGGCCGCCCGCGCTTCGAACTGTGCCGAGTATAGCCGAGTCGCGTCACTTGTGTGCGTCTTCCCCTCGTCATAGTGAATTCCCAAACTGTTTGTGGTGGTCTACCATGACGGGAGTATTACTGCGAGCTTACGATGCACCATTCGTGCCGTGTGCGTTTATTCTGAGCAGCGATTCGGCGACGAAAGATTGCAGCGAGCACCGTCGGGGCGGTGCTATGCTTCGTCTGAAAACAGGATTCCGCGACCACACACCGCTACTAACAAAGACCCGCGTGTTTGTTCCATGGTGTTTTGTTTTGCTCCAAAGTTACGACGAAGAAAGCTTGCCAAAGTCTGGTGCCTACCGTTAGCGGAGGCTGTGTTCGTGTACTGTGTCGCCGTACAAAAAAGAAAGAAAGACAAACATGAAAAGGAACGAAAAAAAGAACCTATCACATTCTTGAAAATAAGCTTGTGAAAACACACACACAGACATTATATATATGTGTGTGCGTGCGTGTGCGCGTGTGTGCGTGCGTGCGTGTGTGTATATTACCAGCGCCCAGCAGCACTAGTTCTATGTTATAGCGGTAAGCTTAAACAGGTCGGTGCTATATCGAAACGGTGAAGCCAGCACTTCTCGTCGTCTTCTCTTGCACCAGCACCATGCCCTTTGCCTCCAGTACAATATATATATAAAGTAAGGGTATAAACGAACAGTAGTTATTTAAAACGATGAATCAAGCATTTTTGTACCTTTCCTGCCTCGATCACCCTCTCGCCCCAGGTTTGTAAGTTTTTTTAACAATACTGTAGGCCATTGCACAGGCCCAAACAGGAAGTGGATTGTAAAAATACACATGAGCATGGGAAAAACAGGAAAAAGAAAGAACAAAAAAAATATAGATACAAAAAGAAACTGCCATACAACAGCACTGGTATTCAACACAAGACACTTTCTTTGTTTCTCATGAATCAAGGAATAACAAAAGGTGCTCAAAACAATTGCAATATTAGTCGTATAACATTCTTGCAGTTATCGTGGATCTATAAAACACCACTATTCAGCACATTGCAATATTTACATTTCAAATCATAACGTAGTATGCAATCACACGTGCAATAGTGTCCAATCACTCAACCAACGCATTACCTTTGAACTACGCACTCAAATACTTTCATGAACAACCAAAATATGGCTCCAATTTTGCGACAAAGCCATCCACAGAATATGATTCTACAATTTCCTTTGGCAACGAATTCCAGATTTCGATTGCCCATGGGAAATATGAATATCTAAACCTGTCGCACTGTGGCCGATACTGCCTGATGTGTTTATTATGACAGGTTCTATGGGAGTGTCGGTGTAGTGGCTGCACGTAATCTCGCTTATCTATATTAATGTTGTCATTACATAGCATAAAAAGAAATTTCGTGACAGCCACACGACGCCGATAAACAAGGGTAGGCAGTGCTGCCTGGCTTCTAAGAGCACTTACGCTTTCGTGTCGAGAATACTTATGGTATATAAATCGCAACGCTTTATTTTGAATACTTTCTAATTTCTGTGAGAACTTTCTGGTGCGGGTTCCACACTACGCTACCATACTCAAGAATTGGCCTTACTAAAGTTTTATATGCTGTTAGTTTCACATAGGATGGTACTGCAGTTAATTTTCTTCGCAAGAAACCGAGTGTTCGGAAGGCCTTCGTACATGTATTATCGAAATAGGTATTCAATTTCAACGCGCTTGTAAAGGTTATGCCTAAATATTTTACTGTGTCAGTTTGTATTAAAACGTTGCCCATTAATGTATAGCTGAACCTAAAGATCGACTTTCTATGAGTTATGGTCATATACTGTGTTTCTTAAGATTAATTTCCATTCCCCACATGTCACACCAGTGGGCTATATTGCTTAGTGTAGTATTTAGTCTAACCTGGTCCTCGATTCCTTGCACGCTTGTATAAATTACCAAGTCATCGGCGAAGAGCCGCAATTTTACTCCATTTTCTGCCCAATCAGCGATGTCGTTAACGTATATGAGAAATAATAATGGCCCCAATACGGACCCCTGCGGTACCCCTCAATAAACTTCGAGTTAGTCCGAGTCATAATTATTTATGGTAACATATTGAGTTCGGTTTGACAGATAGGCTGCTATCCATTCTACTACATTGTGTTCAATTCCGATAGACTTTATTTTCTCGATTAGTTTACAGTGCACGATGCGATCATAAGCCTTCGGAAAATCAATAAAAATAGCATCAGCTTGGAATTTGGAGTTAATTATTGAGGCGAAGTCATGTGTTATCTCTAATAATTGTGTTATAGTTGACAATCCTTTTCTAAAACCGTGTTGCTTAGGATATAATATGTTATTTTCTTCTAAGTATGTCATGACGGCTTTACTTATGTTGGAAACTCAGCGCTGACGCCCGTTATTGCAAATGGGTCGCAAGCCCCAAGGGTAGCGTTGGCCTGGCGGCCTGGGGCACTGGAAGCATCCGAAGGTCCCGGCAAAGCATGAGTCGACTGGGAACAGAACAACTTGTTTATTCTAACATCGCAAAAGAGCGGGCGGTCAGGTCGACCGAAGTGGAGAGACGGGAGAGCACGTAACTCAACGGAAGAAATCGGAGCCTCTCTCCCGGCGTCCGGGGGCAGCTGCTTTTATAGTCTCGGAGTCGAGGGCAAGAGGGAACGCCTCGATAGAGGCGCACGTGACGGGGCACGGACACGCTGAGAGACATGTTGAGACGAGTGTAGTGACGCATCCGCCAATGGGGCGCCGATCAGACCTCCTCGCTTCACACTTGGGGAGCTCCTCTCCCCGGCTGCCGCGCTTTGACAAGCGTGGGCACACACACACACACACACACGCACACACGAAGACACGTGGCACTGAAACACGCCTGGACGCGCTTGGCGGGGAGACTGCGGGAGCTCCGAACGGGCCCAAATGTCCGCCGCTTTGAACGAAGCTCCGGCGTCCGTTGCATCCGCGCCGGCTATACCGCGCGTTGTAGGCGAAACGTAACAGACCGTCCGTTGCATCCGCGCCGGCTATACCGCGCGTTGTAGGCGAAACGTAACAGACCGCCCCGCCGGGGGAAGGAGATCCCGATGGTCAGGGGACTGCATCCGCTGTCCGGAGGGATGTCGCTCGATGATGCTCATAACCGAAGTCGGGCGTCCTTCGGCGTTTCTTGAGCGCAGCGCACAGAGAAGGCCTCGTTCTCTCGTTCAGGTTCACCCAGGACACTGCAAAGTGACTTCGGGAGAGTTGACATTTTTGTTCTCGTTCCCGGCAAGCGTTAGAACTACGCCGAAACTCAACCGCTCAGTCAGCAAGCACGGCACAACCCTCACTAAGCCCTGCCAGGCTCTTTCCCCTTTTATACTACTGCCTAGTTCGTTACAGTAATTTAGCAGCACTCAGAACGCGTCCACAAATCGGAAAATTGCACTAGAAAGCACATCATCACTTTGAAACACTACACAAAAGCAATAGGTTAAAAATCCTGCCTCAGGAAGAAAAACATCAGTAACAAGCAATCTTGAGGCTGATTCTTACGTTAGGGGCTTCGACTTAAGCCATCGGCGTTACCGTTGAGACTCCCCTTTTTGTAACGCACCTCAAAGGAATGTTGTAGCAAAGCTAGGCTCCAGCGCAGGAGGCGGCCATTTGTGGAAGAGATGGTCTGCAGCCATTGGAGAGGGCAGTGATCCGTCTCGAAGCATGCGAAGCGGAGATCGCAGCGAGCGACCGTACACTAGCTCAGCTGGCGAAAACCCCGTAGCCGCATGCGGCGCGGTCCTCAATGCAAACATCACCCCAGGCAGACACAGCTCCCAGTCAGTTTGTTGTGCAAAACACAATGCTCTCAACACGCGCTTCATGACGGAGTGTAGCTTCTCAACGGAATTCGACTGTGGGTGGTACACTGAGCTGTGTAACAGCTTTACCCCGCACCTTCCGAGAAAAGTCGTCGTCAAAGCGCTAGTAAACACTGTGCCCTGATCTGATTGGATTTCCGCAGGAAAACCAACTCGCGCAAATATGGACAGTAGTGCATTGACTATCTCAACTGAGCTGAGTTCTTTAAGCGGTACTGCTTCAGGGAACTTTGTCGCTGGGCAGATCACAGTCAAAATGTGTCTGTACCCCGTGGTTGTTACCGGCAGAGGTCCCACTGTATCAATAAAGAGCCGTCTAAAAGGCTCCGTAATGATAGGTACCAACTTCAACGGCGCCCTCGATTTGTCCCCTGGTTTGCCCACCCGCTGACAGGTGTCACATGACTTCACAAAGTGGTCTGCGTCCCGAAAACACCCTGGCCAATAGTACTCTTGCAAGAGACGGTCCTTAGTTTTCTTAACTCCTAGGTGTCCGGACCACGAACCCCCATGCGACAAGCGCAACAGATCCTGACGATAGCATTGAGGCACGATCAGCTGATCGAACTCCACTCCCCTGCGGTCTAGATACTTCCGGTACAGGACCCCACCTCTTTCCACAAAGCGAGCATTTTTCTTGGCGATACCTTCCTTGACAATGCAGCGTATGTTTTCTAGGCTGCCATCCTTCTTTTGCTCGGCTATCAAAGCCGACCGGCTGACTTTTAGCAACCTATTAAGTCCGTCTGACGTAGGCGCGATGAGCAAATCTGCAGATAGCTCTTCTAACTTTCCCGCATCGGGAATTTCCTCTCCAGTATCTGGTGCCTTTAACGCTACAGGCTCAATTTTATTCAGTTCGGGCGTGCTCTGAATACCAGCTTGCTGCGCTTCTGACTCTTTCTCATTGTTCGACAACGTCGGCCCCGCAACTACTGCCTTTGCAGCGAGCTCCCGAACCTTCGATCTGGTTAAGGCCTGAACGCTAGCCTCACCAAACAAAAGCCCCTTCTCGCGCAGGAGGTGATCGGACCTGTTCGAAAATAGGTACGGGTACTGGGGGGGCAGCATAGATGACACTGCGGCCTCCGTCTCAAGCGCTCCGAAAGGTCCTTCAATAAGCACTTTTGCTACGGGCAGACACACGCTATGAGCTTCCACGGCTTGCTTGATCCATGCGCACTCGCCCGTGAACATATCGGGTTCTACGTAAGAGGGGTGAACTACATCCATTGTAGCTGCGGAATCGCGAAGCACTCGGCACTCTTTCCCGTTCACGAGGAGGTCTCGCATGTAAGGCTCGAGAAGCTTCATGTTCTCGTCAGTGCTGCATAAAGACAAAAACACGACTTTTGTTTTTGTTTCTGGACACTGCGCCGAAAAGTGACCCGGCTTCTGGCACGTATAACAAACGCGCGCTTGCCTCGTCTCGAACCGCTTTCTGCGTTCGGCTTCGGTTGCCGCCGTCTCCTTACGTTCGGTCGGACTGCTTTCACTCGCATCCGCACTACGTGTGTCCCCCTTTGCTCTCATGGGCGTGAACTTTGGCCTCTCAAACTTGGAGCCAAATTCACCCTTTTGACCGTCCTTAGCTCCGCGAGCCCGACGCGTCACAAACTCCTCGGCTAGCTCAGCGGCTCGAGCCACCGTACTAACGTCTGGCCTATCCAAGACCCAGTACCGCACGTTCTCAGGTAACCGACTATAAAACTGTTCCAGCCCGAAACACTGCAGAACTTTCTCGTGGTCACCAAACGCTTTCTCTTCTTTGAGCCACTCCTGCATGTTTGACATTAGCCTGTAGGCAAACTCTGTATATGACTCACTTTTGCCTTTCTCATTTTCCCGAAACTTCCGACGGAACGCCTCCGCTGACAGCCTGTACTTTTTAGCAGACTCGATTTCACTTTGTCGAAATCCTCTGCCTCCTCTCTCTCCAAGCGAGCGACTACGTCGGCCGCCTCGCCGGGTAACAAAGTGAGCAAGCGCTGTGGCCACGTTTCCCGAGAGAACCCCTGCTTCTCGCACGTTCGCTCAAAGTTAACCAGGAACAAACCAATGTCCTCTCCAAGCTTAAACGGCCGCATCAGGTCAGTCATTTTGAACAATACTCGTTCTCCTGCACCGTGTGCCTGACTTCCATTACGAGCGCGTTCCATCTCTAACTAGAGACGCTTCATTTCCAAAGCGTGTTGACGGTCGCGCTCTCTTTCTTTCTCTTGTTGCTCTCGTTCTATCTGTTCTTTACGTTCACGCTCTTTTTCTTTCTGTTCTTTTCGTTCGCGCTCCTGTCTTTTTGCCGTCTCCCTCTCCTCAATGGTCTCAAGGCATTCCGACAGCTCGTCATCCTCAGCTTCTAACTCCAGAATAGCCCTTAGCAGTTCTGGTTTTCTGAGTTTGTCTGAGACATCCAGACCCAACTCTCTTGCAAGCTCCAGCAATTTCGGTTTGCGCAACGACTTCAAATCCATGGCTGCTCTGAATGCTGCTTTCTCTACTGCCTACTATTGTCTTGCCGCAAACTAACCCGGCAGCAACGACAACCACAATTACCAGCTCTGTTTCTGACACTAACAAAAGCCTGGCAAAACTCAGAAGAAGAAAGTCCCGCACTCACCAAACCTCGCAGCCAAGAATTCAGCGCAGTCGTTCCGCTGCAGGCAACCAGTCATCACACAGGGCTCGTTGCACTGCTCCCGGATGGTCGTTGTGCTGCTCAGCATACAGTCAACCGCATCTCTTCGCTGCTGGCCTCCGTTGTCGCGATCTCACCGCTGGCAACCAGCTGTTGGAAACTCAGCGCTGACGCCCGTTATTGCAAATGGGTCGCAAGCCCCAAGGGTAGCGTTGGCCTGGCGGCCTGGGGCACTGGAAGCATCCGAAGGTCCCGGCAAAGCATGAGCCGACTGGGAACAGAACAACTTGTTTATTCTAACATCGCAAAAGAGCGGGCGGTCAGGTCGACCGAAGTGGAGAGACGGGAGAGCACGTAACTCAACGGAAGAAATCGGAGCCTCTCTCCCGGCGTCCGGGGGCAGCTGCTTTTATAGTCTCGGAGTCGAGGGCAAGAGGGAACGCCTCGATAGAGGCGCACGTGACGGGGCACGGACACGCTGAGAGACATGTTGAGACGAGTGTAGTGACGCATCCGCCAGTGGGGCGCCGATCAGACCTCCTCGCTTCACACTTGGGGAGCTCCTCTCCCCGGCTGCCGCGCTTTGACAAGCGTGGGCACACACACACACACGCACACACGAAGACACGTGGCACTGAAACACGCCTGGACGCGCTTGGCGGGGAGACTGCGGGAGCTCCGAACGGGCCCAAATGTCCGCCGCTTTGAACGAAGCTCCGGCGTCCGTTGCATCCGCGCCGGCTATACCGCGCGTTGTAGGCGAAACGTAACAGACCGTCCGTTGCATCCGCGCCGGCTATACCGCGCGTTGTAGGCGAAACGTAACACTTACTATGTGTTCCATTAATTTACAGCAGCAACTGGTTAGGGATATTGGTCTATATGTTTCAACGTGTAATTTATTGCCTTCTGTATGAATGGGGATTACTTTGGCACATAGCCAATCCTTGGGAAGAGAGGCTGTACTCAGCGATTCAGAAAATATAATCTGCAAAAAGGGAGACAGCTGCTGCGCGTATCGTTTCAAGAATATATTTGATATATTATCGGGCCCCGGCGCCTTCTTGGTGTCTATTTCCAAAAGCAAGTTTAAAATGCCCGACTCTGTTATCACAACTCCGCCCATCCGGGTGTCAGCGGCTGTCACGGGCGCACTCGAGATTGGCCAGCGCGTGAAAACGGATCGGAAATAGGTGTTAAATGTATTTGCTACAACGCGCATGCCTTCTATGACCAAACCTGCCACTTCTATTTTACTGCTCACGCCTTCTGGCTTCGACAAGTAGCGCCAAAACTTTTGCGCTTGATTCCTTATGAAATTTGTTAACTTATTTGAAAAGAAATAGTCTTTTGCAGCTTTTATTTCTAATTTCAATTTGCATGCGAGCTCTATTATCTCCGCAGAATTTATCCTTTTTCTTCGACGTCTTTTTAGTTTTAGTTTTAGGTGAATTATGCTCCGCGTGATCCATGGTGTTTTCCGCTCAGTTCTATTGAATTTTGTATTCGATTTGTATCTTGAAAATAGTTTCGATAAATGCACTGTTCTTATTAAAGTACTTGTTAAATCGCAACTGATTCATCTTAAGCTAGGAAAACGAGCAGTAAATGTGCCGTGTAAACCAGTACAAAAGCCATGCCGAGGTGCTCTCTACTTTTGTCCCTTGCATCAAAGCTAGAAAGCAGACGACGCGCAGCGTTGTAGAAGGCACGGGATTTTTTTTTATCCTTGCCAACTAGCTTAGCTTTCTGTCTTTCTAAGGGTTATTTTTCTCTCGGGATCCGGCATGTCCTGTTGCATTCCAATCACGAGAGCTCTACCAAACCAGTCATCATAATATAAAAGTATTTATTTATTCATACCGAGAATTACGCGTTTTAGACGCACGGTTTCTTGAGCGGGACTATTTTAGTCGCGGAGGCAATCGGCTGTCACGCTTCGGCCATCTGGGCGGCACCTCCCATTTTTTTATGAAGTTCTAAAGACCCGACTGTACCTTCTATCTAGACTTGCACGTTGGTAGAAAGGTAAGCACTGCAATTTCTGCAATGCTTTTGAGGGGGTCATGGATAATTGAAGCTGTCAAGAGGCTAATGTGGCGACACCCGCGGAGCTCTAGAGGGTATTGTGCACATTCGACGCGGTGCAAAAGTCAAACAAGTTTCTCGCGTCTCCTTTTTTCTGTGCCACGTTCCTTTAATGTATATACATGCTCTGAACCATCCACGACGCGGCGTGCAAGACAGCAGCAGCAGCGGGAAGGAAGTCGAAGGAAGAGGCAAAGAAAGCTTAGTTTTAATTAAAAAATTGAAGCGGCACCACCTCTTGCGGTCTCTAGTACCTCTCGTATGACGCCAGCACTGGCTGATTCACAGAGAGTATCATAGAGTGGTCACGTGAACATTACGTAAACTCGTCCGTTTTGGCACGGGTGGTTCAAATTGAGCAGCAGCTGTGACCTTCGGCGGCAATGCTCTACCCAGAAAAGAGACATATTGGCACAGAGACACGATGGCGAATAATTGACGAATAATTATTGACGAATAATCTATTGATCTAGCTCAACTGAACAAATTATTTAGTGACCATTTAACGTTCCTGGCTCAGTTAGGAGCTTTGACAAGTAATTACCGGATAGCTGATTTTTTAACAATTTCCATACACTCCACGAAGCATCAAGTATATAGGTTACTCCGATGTCCTTTGTGAACAGAGCGAGACACCTCATTTATATAGGGTGCAAATGAGACCGCGTTACGGGTGATGTGTAGGCAAAGTGTAAAGTGCGTGGGCTCATTACAGCCTTTGTAGTAAATGCGAGCGCTTCGGGTGTTTTGTGAACGGCGCCCGCTGTTCTGGGAAACCTATAGTCTCCCAGAACAGATGAAATCTTGTGAAAACGAGGGGAACATAAAATTTGTGGCTCATGTGACTGCGAAGTGAAAATATATGCGCGGATAAATTACGGGTTTGGTAAAAAAAGAAACAGAAAGAAGTTGCGGTTTCGCGGCTGGAAGGCAATCGAAGCATCGATTGCAATAGCAAATTAGTGGACAGCTGCACGAAGTACGGATAGTAGTTCTATCGGCCGTACAAACTTGTAAACAAATGCATACTGACTAAAGTAACAAGCATGGTGCCACGCGCGCACAAGCAGACGTGAACACATTTCACTCGATGACAGCAGAAACTCGCTGTCAAAAGGTCGTAGTGAGGAAGTGCGGCAGCAGCAGCGAGCGAATTGACCTTTGTGCTGCGTCTCGCGTCAACGTGAACTAAGCCGCGAAAACACAGGCCACGGGCGAACTGTGTCCCCGTCGCAGATGGCTTTGAAGATAGAACGGCCCGACATAGGACGCCCCACCCCCACTCCATACCCTCCCCCCGGAGCCTTGCGCTCGACGGAAGACGGCGCCCTTCGTCCCCACTTTCCTCGCTTGCGTGCGCAAGATCGAGCCGCGAATGCCGGCTCACCCTCGTCCGCTTTCACTCGCACACACAAACAGCGCGCGACAATTTTATCGCCCTTGGACTTTATACGAAACTTCACGGCGACAGCAGAAATGTGCCTGGAGTACTCATATTGATATCGCAAGACAAGTGCCTTTAAACAAGTAATTTTAAACGTTAGAGGGTTATCTGCTATGTTCTCCCGGTGTACCGAGATGACTTGTGATAAGTGCTCAGTCGCGGGTCATGCCGGACAACGGGTTGAAAAGAGCACTGACCAAGCCGGGGCATGTGCAACGTACTTATTTCCTTGAAACTGTCACGCTCCTTGGGCGCCGGAACGACAGTTAGGCTTATAAGAAATTCTACGTCGCACCGAGTTTACTTTCACTGAAAGCGAGGACAATGCTAGGTATGAAATGGAGAAAGTTTTAGGCTTCTGGTTTAATTATGATCATTGCAAATATTCACTGAATGCTCATTTCTTCCCCGCGTCCTTATGCGTAATATACGGACTCGTAGTCCTGAGCGACCGAAACGAGGCGCCTTATTTATATTTTCTGAAAAAGGCAAAAATTACAGGTGATGTGTATAGGAAAAGTTCAAGGTGTGTAGGTTTATCACGGCTCTTGCAACACGTTACTGATTTGTGCTCCCCTAAGCGTAATAGAGAGTTTTAGAATATATGGGACCGAAAAGTTTGGGGCCACAAAGAGCTTTGTGGGTGTAAGCGTGGGGCACGCAGAAGTGAAGAGATTTAAGATAGGGCTTTGCGTCTGCGGATAGCGTCTTGCACTCGCAGAACCACTACGGCTTAAAAAAAGAAAGAAAGAAAGAAAGGAAGGAAAAAGGAAAGAAGGAAAGAAAGAAAGAGAAGGCTAATATACGTAACTAAATAAAATATACCATTTTATGGTAAGAGTAATCTTGCCATTCATGTATCCGCGTTTAATTACAATTTAGAGGTTACTCTATCAGCAGCAGGCAATAAGCTGCGCATAGTTTTGAGTAACCACCTTTACGTGCCTTCACCAGCCAAGTTAAGCCGTGTTAGGCGTACGAGCCATGAAATCGACAATCGAATTCGGTATCAGCGGCGTCTAATGAATCAATCTTAATAACACACGCTAGTTGAGAGAAATTCGATAACCGCAGTCACTTCTCATAGCTTCCGAACTTCCCGCGTTACCACGAATGGAGCCCAGTTTGGTGATAGGTTAGAGCCGTGGCTTCGATGGGTGCCTCTATGTTTGTTGATGCAAAGCTTTTTGGGGCAGCGTTTGGGGGCTCCCGATAAATCAGTGAAATTGCGTGCCCGACGCAGAAGCCAAACGTAGTTTGCGTCTCGCACATGCGCAGTGGGTTTGACGCTATTTATTTGGGGCCCCAAAACGTTTAAGTCCCCTGTTCTAAAAATCTCTAATAAGTGTTTTACAAGTGGCGCAAAATTTTGCCCCTTGTGGTGAAAGAACTCTACCAACCACCAACCAAATGTGGAGAGAATTGGGGGAAGATTATGTCCAATGGGCATTCGAAGTTAAATGTATGAGGATGAATATATAGTCTTGTATTTAGAAGGTGCACTGCCGTTATCCACTACGTTTCCCTGTGTCCGGGGGGAGCTCTAGGTGACATCGAGTTTACATTTTATGAAAATGGGCATTTTAAGCGTAAGGAGTGACAAAAGTAACGTTTCTGGTTTAATTATGAGCTTTGCAATTAATTACCGGACCCTCGTTTTCTCCTGATTATTATCCCTTATTATGAGACGCCCTAGGTGTCCTCGATTAAATAATATTTTGTGGAAATAGGAAGCAGTGTGATGTGTAGGGAATGCAAAATTTCTTGTTTAGTTGTTTTCAATAAAAGAACATATGCAAGCGCGCCATGCAGTTTTATCAGTATGTTTTAAGAACTGTAGAATTAGGCTGTATACTGAAAGAACTGTAACAGCCACCGACACCAAATTTGGTGGAAACTGGGCGAACATAATCACTACTGTGCATACAGTTCTGAATGTTTGCTGGTGAGGTGTCTTGGTGAAAACACTCGAAAGTGTTATATGCTGGCAACGTTTTAAAGTGTGTGGTTTAATTACAGGTACCTGAAATTGGTATTGCCACTTCTCTAAAGAAACAGCTTTTCTGGAAACTAGGCTGTGATTCTGCAAGGTCGTACAACTCTGTCTTTAGTCAATAGGTTAAGGACAACAAGATTTAAACAATACCTTTAGTTAACGTCATAGTCGTATCTTGGGCAGCCAGCAACATTCTCGTCCGAGGAGCTATAATCAATGAAGAATGGCGCAAACGAACAGGGACTAGATAGAAAACCTTGAGTATGGATTACCAACACGCCACACATTAACAACTATAATGTTCAGAAAAATTATGATCGGCGTTCCCCGTAAGACAGCAACCATTGTCTAACAACGGCGAGGACGGTCTGAGATTGCGCGTACATGTAGTGACCATTGGTCGCCGGTACGAGCCAGTTCAGATTTTCTCTGTAGAGAATATCTGGTAATAAATCTTCGGCAGTGCTTCAGCAGTTCTAGGCCACCATGGGCCCAAAAACCCAGTTTCACTTCAATGGTGCTATGTACGTCATTCCTGCAGGTAGCACTACTTGAGGAAGTAACAGTAAGTCTTGATATGCGCGCACTCGTGTTGGGGACAAAGTCTATAGGCGGTGTGTTGATGCGTGATGTCTTCTTCTTAGCAGCCGAGGCGGCCAGCAGCAGGCGTATCCAGGGAGAGAGAAGAGCAGGACGATGTTGACCACCCTATGCGTGCTAGTGTCGCTCAAAATTCGAATATCTGTCATGCCTTCCGAGGGGCGGGCTGACGAAGACATCTACGACTTCGACTAAACGGAGTATGTAGGCCCTTTCAATCAGGAGTGTTCCATATCAGTCACATTTCATGGCCACATCCTGTTCAGTAAAGTGTTCGACTCGCTCGGCCCTTCTCAATTCCTCGCAGGCCGAAGCTCGACACTGCACGCAGGTCGCTTCGTGTTGCCCTGTTCGTGGGGGCACGCTCTGTACTGCAGGCACAGGGGCCCGCAGTAACGGACGCAGAAGCAGGTACGCAAAATGACTTGCGCATGCAATGCGTCAGCGTGTCTGATGTGAGCGAGCAAAGACTCTCTGCACATATGGTACGAGCAGCGCATAACGATTTGACTGGCTAAAAGGAGAGCTGTTGGCAGGCACACTTATAAGCCTGCGATATAACCCGTCTCTACTGCGTGTGCCATTGCGCTGAATGATACGGGGAGCGCAATTCTTACGCTGAAAACGGTGGCTACAACCGAGAATGCGGCCGCAGAGTGGTGCCTTCTCCACCCCTGTTTGTGCAGTACGCTAGAGAACCTGCGGCACTTACACTACTCTTAGACCAGCAGCGCACGCCGGCTAGGCGCACTTAAACACTCGTATATGACTGCCTAGGCAGTACGGAGGAGGAGGTTTGTTTGCGCGCGTTATATGCATTTGTCCCTAGGCATGCAGGCATTGCGGAGTATGGTCGAATTTGTTTACGCTGGGGTGCTGGCTGCCGGCGCGGTGAAGTAGGTGCAGCAGAGGGCACTGACGCCCCATTGGGCGACCGTCTCGACTGTGTCTCGCACCTGCGGCGCTCGTGCTGTCAGTCGTGCCGGACCATAGCTTTCTCGCGCCTTACGGCGATGTACCTTCGAAATAACTTCACAGGTGTTTCCGTGGGAGCAGTAGGGACCGTAGTAGCGGCCGGGCCGCATGCATTGAATATCTAGAAGTCAGAGCGCCTTAGCAACCGCGTTTGAACGCAAGTGACTAATAGGCCGCCGGTGACGCTTGACGCCCCTGCAACCGCTATGAGAATACGTCGCACCACCCTAACGCCTCCTACGTTAACCTAACTAACCTAACGTTAACCTAAGGCAACGTTAACATAAGCGAATGTGGCCGCGACGAAAAGACAATAATCCTCACGGCGTAACCGCTGTGAGAATGCGCCGCGCGACCCTAACGCCTTTTACGGTAAGTAACCTATAGTCTGGCGATATGGCTCATAAGACCCTCTTCCGTTCAGTCCGCGCTGTACCTCGAGAGCGACGGTGCAAAGTTCACAGGTGCGGCCCTCGACAGATGCGAACGGACTTCAGTACTTTGGCACTGCGGGCCCAGTATGGCAGTACCCAAACAAATATGAAAAGGTGCATCAGTGACGTCGTTCTCTCTATCCTCTCCATTACGAGTGCAGACCAACAGTGGCGCAAGCTTTCGCTGGCACGGGCCATATCGCGACCTTCTCGTCTCTCTCTTTTTTTTTTCCTTGCATGGTGACGCCAGGAATCGAGATGTAAAGCGTGCACTACTCCGTTCCGAACCTTGTCGCGTTGCCGCAGCTCGGATAATCACGTTTGCCAATAGCAGGAGGAGAATGAGGAGGAAATAAAGAAAGAAGGCAGGGTTGTTAACCAGAAATGCGTCTGGTTGGCTGCCCTACTCTGGGGGACGTTAAAGAGGGAATAGAAAGGTGAGATGGCGAGAGGTAGGAGAGGAGGAGGAAAGCCGCGGTGAGCTCGCGCACGCAAGCGGAGGGCCTGAGCAAGTCAAAGGCGTTCAGATAGGCCAGTCGCTCTCAAGAAAGCCAAAAGTGCCTTTACAGCTTAGTGGGCCGGTGAGCGATAGGGACGGTATTCAAGTAGCCCCTGAACGGATAACGGCCGCTCGTCCAGTTGTCGCAATGGGATAGATAATGTTGCTCTTTCCGACTGAAATCGATGACAGTGGCACAATAAATGTTTGATGTTCTCTTCGCCAACGCAGACTTCGCACGCAGCACTGTCGGTCATTCCAATGAAAGTAGTGTACGCCTTCGTGAAATCCATTCGCAACCACAGCCGGTATAGAAGCGATGCGTCACGTCTGTGCAGCCTCGGTGGAGGTCGAACCTGGTGCGCCTTCTATTTGGCGTGTTCCACTCTGTTAAAGGGAGCTTGCGTGCCAGGTGACGAAGCTGCCTTGCAGCGTGTCCTGGAAAGAGGAATGGGTACGCTGTGTTGTTCTTGATGTGCCTGTCGGGCAGCTTTGCTTGATCATTTCCACTGACCCCTCAATGTCCAGGTATCCGTTGGAAAATAATTTCGTGACCTTTCTATTTCAAGTCTTGATGAAGTTTGACAATTTCGTATCTTAGCTGTTCGTGAGCTCCATGTCGGAGAACTGATTGCATGCTGTGTAAAGCCGGTCTCGAGGCCCATGTACCAGGACTCTGTCAATAAATTGAAGCACATTGCGCATAGCCGTGAGTTCTGCAGCCTTGGACGTCGTGACATGTGACGTCTTGAATCGCAGTGTTATTCCTCCTGTAGGCATCAACGTAGCACCGCCAGAACTGGCCGATGTAGTCGATTTGTCAGTATAGATGTGTATGTGGTTACTATATATCTCTCGTACAACAGGAGTAAGCTCAATCGCTTTAGTGGAGACGGTGGTAGATCTGACTTTATGATGTCCTGGAATTCTGAGATGTACTTCAGGATGGCACAAACACCCTGGAGGCGACACCGGCCTGGCTGCAGGTGTGTACCCCGATGTAAGCGAGGCACGATATGCACTGAGAGTTGTGCTAAATGACGTGCGGGGTCTTTCCATGGTCATTGCGGTGATGTAGGGGCAAGGAGTCCGGGCAATGTGCCTGGCATGTGCACGGCATGTGCACGCATTGTCTCGACGGCGATGTGCATCGCAGTTGAATAATTTGAGCAATCACAATGGTTTCAGTCGTTGACGTACTTCGTGGTAATTCAAGGCATATCCTCAGAGCTTGGGCTTGAATGCTCTCAATTGTATGCAAATTGGTTTTGCAGGTGTGTGATATAACAGGTAGGCTGCACCGGAGAAACACAACAAACAACACCCTGTACAGCTGTATCATGGATTGTGTGGACGCACCCCAGTTCCCTCCTGCCAGGAACCTGAACAGATGGAAAATAGCAAGCAGTCGCTTTTTCACGTGCTTCACGTGAGGAGTCCAGGACAGGTCTATGTCAATCACAACCCCCAAGAACCTGTGAATTCTGCTGGACGATATCACTTGTCCGTTGATTGATATGCCGCATGCAGACAGTGGATTCCGGGTAAATTCCACCACTGCGCACTTTTCTCGCGTCACCTCCAGTTCCTCGTTTACAAAGGTAGCATGATGTCGATGAGGCCACCTTCTGAAGCCGAGCGCGAAGCCGAAGCCATGTCACCCCTGAAGTCCAGATACTGATGTTGTAGGCGTACATAGCGTAGAACGGTGCTCGATAGGTCCTCTAGTAGTCCAGTCAATGCTAGATTAAAATGCGTTGGGCCATCCCCGGTAAGCACGTAGAATGATCGCAACCCCAAAAAAACAAGAAACATTATATATATATATATATATATATATATATATATATATATATATATATGTATATTGCCACCAAGTCCTATTGCTTCTAACGCTTTAAGGATGGCTTCATGGGTGACATTCTCATAAACGCCTTTAACTACTAGAAACGGCAGCAGACAAGCGTTTACAGGCCTTCTGGAATTCGATGTACGTTACCAAGTCGACAACATTGTCTATAGGTGAACGGCCGCGCCTGAATCCTGTCAACGGGTCCCGATAATTTTCATAGTGCTCTAGGTATCACTCTAGATGGGTTAGAACCACCTTTTCCATTACTTTTCTTACACAAATAGCAAGTGCGATCTGACGGTATAGCGCAATGTTCAAAGACGACTTGCTAGCTTTGAGAAGCGGAATCAGGCGACTTGACTTCCATTCTTGGGGAACCATGCCAGTTTGCCACGAATTGTTGCACAGGAGTAGGAGTGCTTTTTGAGCTCGTTCACCAAGGTTGCACAGAGCGCGGTATGTAATGTCATCTGGTCCTGGCGCTGAGGAACGCCTGCATAAAGCAAGCGCAGCCTCCAGTTCCTCCGAAGAAATAGGGCACTGGGTCCGAAGATGTGGAATGTACTTTGCTCGTGGAGGAGTAAGGTAACATGCGGCTGGGCCCGATATCCAGGACGTTTTACAAATACGTTTATATTTACATATTTACAAGAAAATTCAAAGTAGTACAGAAAAAGTTCATCAAGTTGTAGCAGTCGATTACTCCCGCCGTCCGTTGCTCTTTTTATGCCCTGCGTCACTGTTCAGTCACTTCCCCCCGTCCGGCGTCAGTAGACCGATGACATCAGGTCCCGCCTATCCGGAGATCTGTTGCCCTTTCCCTCCGAAGGGAGCTTTGTCGGAAATACACGCCGATTACTGGGCAGGGCGAACGGCCGGTTACAACAGCACTCCATACGGGGATCACGTCAGACTGGTGAGTGCTCGTGAGCCTGCAGTTCCCGTTGAACTTGCTTCACCGGCAATCCTCCTACAGAGGGATTCTGTGCCTTCAATCTCTTTGCATTGAAAGAGCCAGGGAATTAAATGGGTGGCGCTGTCCAGGGGTTGCACGGAGGCCATGAACAGTTCTCCATATAACAGACAAAGGCTTCCGGGGATCCAGACTCGCAGAAAGACATCCATGGTTATGAAAACCAGCTTATTAATACGACGCTGTATTTTCTTTTGTGTGCGTCTGACAAATTTAAATCATGAATGGACTTTGTGCGCCTATATCTTCGTTCCGCAAATACCACGCCCCCCTGTACTTACTATCAATTGTAAAGTCGCGTCCCGGTAAACGCAGGCGCACTGGGCGTTGGGTGGGAAGCGTAAACGTGAGCGGCTTGATAGGTGCTGTCACCTCGTGGAGCAGAGCCGCAAACACAGAGCTAACATTTCATCAGGCAAGTATATTCTACTTTGCTGCTGATGCGAAATTTTCGACAGCGGCGAATAAAAAAAATTAAATTATGGGGTTTTTCGTGCCGAAACCACTTTCTGATTATGGGGCAAGCCGTAGTGGGGGACTCCGGAAATTTAGACCACCTGGGGTTCTTTAACGTGCACCTAAATATAAAGGCACGGGTATTTTCGCATTTCGCCCCATCGAAATGCGGCCGCCGTTGCCGGCATTCGATCCCGCGACCTCGTGCTCAGCAGCCTAACACCATAGCCACTGAGCAACCACGGCGGGTAGCGGCGAATCGTGACACAATTACGCCTATACAAACATTTAGACCAGCAGCGAAAAAGAGTAAACTTTGTTACTGCAATACTAGCTCTGTGTTTGCACGGTTGAGCTTTGTCCCACCAGGTGACTGCACCGCTCCAGCCGCTGACGTTTACGCCTATGCCCATGCGGTAAAACGCCCAGTCCACCTGCGCTAACTGGAGTATCGGAGAAGCTAAAACTCCCGCGCGGTATTGTGATAGCAATTATATGGACACTCCAGGCCCATTTCTGCCACCGCCGTGAAATTCTGTATAAAGCCCCAGCACGATAAGATCGTCTCCGAGCGCCGTATGCGAGTGAAAGCTTGCGAGGTTTAGCCGGCGGATCGCGTCTCAATCTTGCGCGCGCAAGGGAGGAAAGCCGCGCGTAAGCGCACAGTCTTCCGTCGCGCGCAAGGCACGGGGGGGGGTGAGCGAAGTGTGGGGGGGGTCTTCTACTTCGGCGGTTGCGGCGTGCGGCGCGGTTGCGCTGGCGCCCATATTTTGAATGCGATCTGCGATGTGTACTCGGTGGGCGGTCGCAAAAACTGTTATCCCTATTTCGTACAGATGTATGCTAATTCGCTATCGCAATCGATGCTTCGCCTTTTGGGCGAAACTGGACGTTTATATCTATCTGCCACGTCGTTTATCCTGGCTACCGCTATTTTAATGCGAAAACATTATATGCCTCATGAAGCGATAAATGCGGCGTCCGGCGTTATTATCCGATGGTACCAAAACACACGTGACCAAGTGATGACGTCACGTTATCGGCGCTAGACCTGCTGCGGCTCGCAATGCAAAATGACACAGTGAACAACCGTGGCCCACACCCAAAAAACTGACCTGGCTCATCCCAAAATTGCATTAACGTGGATTTAAGTGGATTGAAGTTACGGTGGATTAAGGTTGGTACAAACCAGAGCAATGTGGAATAAGGTGGAGCTTTAATTTAAGGCCATAGGTTAGACCAGTCCTCATACTTCCACATTCAAATCACAGAAGGATACGGTCAACTGCAACGAAATTTCACTTGGGCTCCTTTGGCTATAAATGCTTAGCATATACTATAAGTATAACCTTGGCAAATCTGCGGGGCTAGTAATCGTATAATTTTCTTATTAGCAGCATTTAAATAACGCCTACGCAGACGATGCGTGCACCTGGCGGTAAGCGGTAGCGATCCGAATATGGCGAAGGTTGGAGAACCGTACAGGACTGCCCATCTGTCATTTGGGCCTAGACGTCCAGGTGTGTCGCTTGTGCAACATGCGCAAGTTGATGGGTGTCTTTCTTGGCGTGCTTTCTGTTGCGCAGGCAATTTGAGCTGTTGGAAGAACTTCCAACATGTTGTGTGGCTGTCGGCTGCTCGAACACGTACTCAGACACGAGCGATGGCTGTACAGCATACAGTGTTGAGTAGAGGAAGCCCGAACACATCTTTCCTGTCCCAGCTTTCAGAGCGCAAGAGTGCACCGCGGCACAGCAGGCAAGAGCGACGCGGACCAGCCAACGCGCACAAATCACGTAAACTGCAGTTGACGAAGTAGCATAAACTACATTTCAACAGCACAATCAACTACCTATGCAAAATCTGCTTGGAAAACGTTTTCTCTATATGACTATAAGTGCTACATATATATAAGCCACAATGACGCACGAAAACCATAGGTATAGGTTGTATTCCGGCACGATATTCACCAACGATCATTTCATGTAGTGCACCACCTTCGAGACATTTCGCGCGTGCGACACGTTGAACTAGACGAATGAAACACTTTCTGACATAGCGCCAGAAACGCTGTCAGCAGGAACCGCATGGTGCATTTGCCACCAAGGAGAACGCGGCGCGGCGGCCATCGTGTAGATGCAGCGGCAAGCCATGCAGGAATGCGATGTCGCAGAGCGAAATGAGCAAAATTTATCACGGCTCCGGCCTGTCCGGCCGTGAGTTTAGCGCACCGAGCCTACGGCCGGGCTAGAAGGTAGACCGGGTAGACCCCTCTAGCCCGGCCCAACGTTAACAGAAGAAGAAGTAGTTTAATGACTGGAAAATGTAGAGAGGTCGGACGTTAACAGATACACTTATAAACGTTGGCCCGGCCGTGCCGAGCCTCAGCTACTTACCACAGATGTATACTTACTGTCATCCTTTACTACAGATTTCACATGGTCACGAAGGCGCGGTTGAAGTGTGGTTCCGTGCGATTGAAGCGCGACTACATCTTGCGGGGCAAAACACTAGTTGATGAAAATTATGCATCAAATACGTTACCAATGGAAGCATTTGAAAAAGTACAGGCAATGTCATTACAGTAGGAGAATGTGAAGTCAGGCTGTTTGCTTCCATCCACGAATAATTATGAGTACGAAGCTTTACAGGGGTGGAATCTTAAAGGGAAGCTGAAACACTTTTCGAAAAAAATGAGTTCTCTGTGGCATTCTACAGTTTTGAGTCCCCTGAACACGAATATCTGGTTCAAAAAGGGCGGCAACAAACGCAACCGGCTGTTCTTTCAAGAAAACGCGCACCAGCGCCTCAGGGCATCGCGCGAACGCCGCTGTTGCCCGTGATTGGTCGGGGCCGTTGTGACGTCATTCGCGGCAGTCGCCGGTCGGCGCCGCCGTTTCAGAGCGTAGCCGCGTAGCACGCTGTTCTGTTCTGGCTTCATAGCTGAGTTGTAAGCATTATGGAAAGTTCTCGCTGTCTCGGACAGCTTGTATTTTCGCCGTACAGTCGCGGTCAAAAATACGCGGCCCTCGGCTCCAGTCGGCGGAGCGGCCGCGAGCCGCACCGCGGCGCTCGCGTCGGCGCTGCGAGAGTTTGCGCTCTGACGACAGGTATCTCCCTCGCTCTCGGGCGGATACGTAACGGACGATACGTAACGGGCGGATACGTAACGGATACGGACGATACGTAGGGAGATACCTGTCGTCAGAGCGCAAACTCTCGCAGCGCCGACGCGAGCGCCGCGGTGCGGCTCGCGGCCGCTCCGCCGACTGGAGCCGTGGGCCGCGTATTTTTGACCGCGACTGTACATGTTCGAACCGACAGCCGATACGGAAAACGATGGCCGCAACGGCGGCAACGACGATGTTGAGTGTGCCATCAGCGAGAGCGATGTGTGCACCTTCTCGCGCGTTGGAAATCTTAGCTGGTACGTGTTTTTTTTCTATGTAGCTGCACGTTCCAATGAAGAGAGAAAAAATGCGCTAAAGTGTCACTGGGAACTTGCTGCTGGAAGAATGCCGAAGCACTAACTTCTCGTTAGATTGTAAACACCGGTACAATTCCGCGATGTCACGCACCTTGCCGCTGCTTGTCTAAAGTCCCGTGGTTTTTTGAGTGTTGATACACGATCGCGAACATAAGTGCCGCGTTTCAAAGCGCGCACTTGCAGTGCTGCGAGGTACAGTCATGGACGTTTCTTATACACATCCAGAGATGGCCAGAGGTATTATATGTGCAATATTCATACTATGGTTCGACGACTTTGCGATTGTGGCTCGATCAAGAATCGGTATGCGTGCTCCATGCTAGTGTTGACATAAAGATATTAGGCAGTTTTAGCACCGCCGTGTGGTAAACACGATAACTGCAACCGTACGTCGAATGTCGCTAGGCAAGCCTATACTCCATTTCATACCTCAGGTGCAACGCTGTGGAAGGTACGCACGAAGTCCGGTCACCAAAATTGATTACTGCGCGCGTTTCCGTCTATGCTTCGCAGCGTGCCAGCGGCGTTCGCTCGCGCGAGCATGCACGTGAAGCTGCCGCGATGGGCTGCAATTAAAAAATACCGAAAAGAAAATTTATTTAAAACAACGTGTTAGCAGCCGTATAAGTACAGGGATTGTTTCTATGGGTAAATTCTTCTTTTTCCTTCAGAACTGAGCTTATATATGGAAAATTTTCTCAAAAATCGGGTCAAGAAACACCGAACTTTTCCTAAGTGCGAACGCAGCCACTGCAAGAGGTATCTCAAGCCTCCACAGCGTTGCACCTGATGAGCTTCTTGTCCTTCGGGAACCTGTGAAACACCACATCGTCTCGCCCGCCTGTGTTCGCGCAGCCGAATGCTGCACAGAACGAGGGCATGTTGGGCGCCCTTGGCTGTAGGCACTCACGCAGCACAGAAGGAAAGAACAGTTTACGAAAATCGCTAAAGAAAACAAACGTGAGCGGCGGCGGCGGCGGCAGATCTCTCGTAGCGTCGTTCAGTAAAGCGCAGGACGGAAAGAGGCATGTCAGCACATGCCAGCACGCCGGTCCGGCAGCTCGGTCCCCGCGACTGACGTCACTCTCGCCGGTTCTCTCCTCTGGCAACCATCTCACCCGGCGCTCCGGGAAGCGATGGGGGCGTGTCCGCGGGGGTGATTTAGAAAGCGATTTCCGCGCCTTATATTAACAAAACGAAGAAAAAAATTTCGCAACCGTAAATTATTAGGTCTGTTCTTCCCAATCCCAGCAATTCATGGAAATTGAAAACCGTTTCAGCTTCCCTTTAAGAGGAAGCTTTAGCTAGGGTCCAACTCCGACGCGGCTATTAGATTCGTCGGACGATCCCACAGCTGTTACCAGTTGTAGGAGTTCTCGGGCGATCTCGCCGCTGCCACCATTTGAAGGAATTGAAGGTCGTAGAGAGGAACTTGGGAGGAACTAGGCGTACAAGAGATAGATCGACAGTCCAGCGTGGCTCCCAAATGGAGCACGCAAGATGAAGCATAGAGCAAACGAGCACACAGCTCAGAAGTACATTGACGAGCACGAGCACTCGAGCACACTGTAGCAGCGACAAACAGCTGCTTATAAACACTCCGCTCGACGTCATAGTTCGACGTCATCGTAGATGACCCGCCTTTTTGGAGGAGGCGGGCTCTCGACTTGGAGGAGGAGGGCTATCGCACTTTGGATAACCCCAGCCGGCGCCTCTGAATTCCAGAGCGGACCTCGCACAGTGGCCTCCGCCGCTGTCCATTGTCTGGCGTCTTCAAATGCCCGTGAAAAGGCACCGCGGCGCGTATTGAAGAGAGAGAGAGAGAGAGAAAGGCAAAGGAAAGACAGGGAGGTTAACCAGAGATTATCTCCGGTTGGCTACCCTGTACTGGGGGAGGGGAAAGGGAATGCAATAGGTGAGAAAGAAAGAAGGATAAAAAAAAGGAAGAAAAGGCTTCCATGGTATCTTCGGGGAAGCTCGCCACGCTCGCAGCTGCAGCTGGCTGCGAAAACTTGCATGTTGCCACCTATCACCACCTATGCCACCTAACACCGCCTATTCAAATACATAGAAAAACGTTTTCGCGTTTTACGAGATAACCCCTGGACCGATCTTAATGAAATTTGTTGCATCTGAGAGAGAAAGCTAAATCCTAGTGACTGTTTGCAAGCGGAATTTCGATTTAGGTCCTGAATCTTGTTAAATAGATTTTCAAAAATTCGAAAGTTTGAAGAAAATAGAAGCACGAAGTTTACAAATCCATAGCACTGCGTCAAGAGCAGATATCGCGGTTCTGTAAACGGCATCCATTAGATCATTCAAAGCGGACAAATTCCATACGCCATTTAATATCTTACGTGAATTTGTTACGTTGTTTACAAGGGTTCTTCAAAAGGTGTATTTCCATATTACTTAATTTTTCGAGATTCATGTGTAACACATAAATTTTGTCCGCTTTAGATGTACTATAAGATGCAATTCACGGAATCGTATTATCATATTTAGTTGCTGAGTTACAGAGTTGTGAACTTTACACTTTAGTTTTCTGAAAATTTTCAATTTTTGCCAATTTTTTTATAAAAATTGAGGACCTAAATCGAAAATTCGGAACCAACAGTCAGTTTTTCTTTTAAATGCAGCAAGCATCATCAAATTTGGTGCAGTGGTTGCTGAGAAAAACGTTAACATGTATTTAGTAGGAGCACCAGAGCTAAAGCATCCTCTTAAATCGGTTCAGAAAACGAACCGTTCACTTCGCCGTTTACTTCACTAAATGGGTCACTCCCAAGCCGGAGGTGGAAGAAGGGGAGGACGCGACCAATAGACGAGAGGGTGCCTCCTCTGAAGTGTACGTCATCATATGACGAGCTAATCGAAGAACTGCAGAATGTTCCTGCTTGCTAATTAAATATAAAATATAAATAAAATATTATACGGCAACTTCTAAAGTATAAACGTGCGGTCCCGGGCGTTTACGCAATGCTTGAAGTAATTTATCAACGTCATCCTTTTTAATTCTCAGCCGACAGGCGGTATCGCAAGCGTAAATGAGTTGGCAGAGCCCAGCGCTATGTCGTTTGTTACCAGGAGCTTGCACTATGCACGCACAAGGAATGCACTGTCAGCACTTCCTAAGTAGCCAGCGCAACAAAACCGTAAACTGGTTCTTTACTAGCCGACTACATCAGTTTTCCTCTTTTTACACTTCGTCATCGGCTCGGACATCACTCGTTCGCCGTCGCGCTGCCGCTGTCGCTGCGACCTGCCTCACGGCGCGGAGCGTGATAGAAGAAATGGAACTTGAAATCGAACATTACGATATACGGGCCCTGCATTGCCTGTGCGAAGCAAAATCAAAGAGCGTGGTGCTGGCGGTGCGCGCTATGCCGTGAAATTGAGGATGAAATGCGGCACTCCCGAACTAGAGCAAAAAGGGCAGCCAAATAAGAGATCTCCACAACTTCCCGTCCTGACTGCATAGTTTTGTCAGCCGAATGAAGGAAACGCTCGACCAGCCTAGGTTGAACGCTTCTGATTGCTGAATGGCGATCTGCGAGCTATTCCCGCTGGCGATAGCACTGGGAATTCCATCTTACCCTGCAAATATCTCCTTGGCACAGACTTTGAAGCAGAACGGAGGTAACGGGAAAGCTGACCCGGCCCTTCTACCGGCCAACACAGTAACTGCGAGAGAAACTTCGTGGACAGTGTCGGTGGCAGAGATCTAGGCCACTCCGATGGATGCTTCGCTTCCGACCGACCTCTGGGAGCTGCAGGTCGGTGGCAATGAACCGCAGCGCGCAATTCCTTCCTCTACGTGGAATTACCACTGGTACGCTTGCACGAGAGCCTCCTCCAGTTGGTAGCGTAGCCTGCAAGATGTCTACTTAGAAAGCCGGCAGGAGGAGTGCAAATAATTATCCGTCATCTCTTCGAACGCGTATCGCACTTCTAACCGTGATCCACACTGTAAGAGCAACGTCAAGCAGACCAGAAGGGCAAGTGATAGCCTCCGAAGCAACCAACGCACGCGCGCGTGACGCCCACATGTATCTTGGGTCGTAAGCCAACAGCCAGGGTCGCAAGCCAACAGCCAAGCCACAGCAACGGAACCCAAAGCGGACTACCCCTTCGCCGTTTCCGCTCTTAGCCAACGACGGGTTCGCTGTGAAAATGATTGACAGATGCGTGACGTGATCAAAATTTGCGGTGGCGCCCCGCTATCTCTGACGACCTATGACGCAAGCAAAATGTTGACCAATGAGGTGAGGCCAAGTGAACGGTTCCCTTTCCGAACCATTTACAAGTTTCGGCCCCGGGCTTTCTATATTTTGCTCGTGGCGATGCACGCCGAGTTTGCGAAGGTTGCATTACACTATTTAACACTGTAATGTCGTCAGAACTCTTATGCGTAGCCTGAAAGGTAATGACAATATCTATAGCACTAACCTTATAATATTAGATCAGTAACTTTATTTTTTAACCGCCTTTTCACAAAATAATAAGCTTTAGCTATGACGTCAGTGCCACACACACAAAAAAAAGTACAGGTGGCAGCGTGCTGTGTTAGTGAAGGTTAAAGTGTGTTTTTTGTGAATTATTTCAACGTAATGTTGATTTCATCTTAACGAAATAACAGACGTGTGTTGGTAGTAACAACACATGCATGTGGTACTTAGTTCAATATCTATATGAACCCATTGCTCTGAATTCATGCAAAACTATCAAGGTTCACCGGTGTAATGCCTGCTGTTATAGAATGACGTCTATAAATACAAATGGGTGTACTTGTAACCGACCGTGACGCGGTGCTGTGGCGAATGTTCTCACTTACGCTTCATTTATACTGTTGTTTCCTCTTTGCATGCGATGTGACGTGAGCTGGCGCAGTAGACGACTTGGCACAATACTTCTCGAGCGGCAAACGCTGACTTTTTTGCTCCGAGAAGTTGGCCCCGCGAAATGTAGATAGCGCTGTCATGTTTCCTAAGTCGTCATTGCAGGGCGTATGGGTTTCTGTGGGAGCTTCGCTACCTTAGTACTTGTCTGCATAGAGTTTCCTGCAATAGATTATACGGAACTCTGGCACTGCAGTCGTTGACCTACCATGGGAATGATGGGAAGTACATGGATTTCTGTGATATTCGTGCTTGTGGATTCAGACGTTCTTGTGGCTTTGATTATTACGCTTTTTGTGTCTTCATTGTCGTAAATTTCAGAGCAATCTATACTCTTCGAAGTGCAGAGGACGTTGTGAACATGCGCAATCGCTACTAATTGCAACGAATGAGCTCTTTGAGATGGCCAAATCGAAGCACGCCAAGCGTCTCAAGGCACTGGCATGCCGCGATAAATGTATAAGGGCGTTTCACATCGCTCGTCGATGCATAGCTCCGTGGCTTAATGGCTTCAATGACAAGTCTTTGTGCTAGAGGTCCTGTGTTCGAATCCGGCCCTTGGACAATTTTAATGATGTTTATGGGATTATTTATTACGCAGTAAATTGTCGAAAATTACGAGCTTACAAAGTCACAAGGTCGTTTGAAGCCAGAAGGACGAAGTTTAGGCAAATCCACGTACTTCCCATAATTCCCATGCTGGAATGCACAATCACTCCCATTGCAGTTCCCGCAGACACTAGCGCCAGAGTTCCATCTAGTAATTATTGTATGAAACCCTATGGTTGTCTGGTCGGTCGACGAGTCCGACGCTTCCAGCGTGTCAGGCAGCGGCCTGCGAAGTCGAACGAGTCATGCCGGAGACGCTGAGATCACCTTAAAGGGGCCTTGAACCACTTTTTGTCGAAGTGGAGAAAGGCATTTGAAGTGAAAATAGACTATTTCGGAAATACTTGCCGCAGAAAGTACTTCACTGCGTTCATCAGAAGCGGAGTTCTTGGCACTCAAACATGGCCTCCGCTGTGCGGCCGTGTCTTCTTCAATGCCTTGCACTGCAAAAGCTACGGCGAAGTGGGGCGTGCCTGCAACGCTCCGCCTTCTAATTGTCACCGTGGCGGGCAGTTAAATTTTCATTTTGGATGTTAATGCACACGCCACGACTTCCGACTTTGGTGCCTACGACGCGCTAAGCAGAAGGCAAACGCGACTGTCCTCAGCGAGCCGCAGTGCGCTTAGCCAGTGGACTAGTAGCGGCAAGCACCTCGCGGCGGCCCTGTATCGACGCTTTGTAGCCGATCACAGCTACTAATAGCAGTCACGTATGGGAATCCGCTTTATTACGAAATAAATCGTAAGCTTGCCTCTTTAAGAAAGTAAGGAGGCTGGCTTCTGTTGAAAAGAGCGTTTGAGAGAAAGGTGATTTCACGACCCGCTTTTAAGCTCCGCGTACGATAGCAAAACTTGGCTGAGATGTTCACAGCAGCGTACACTTTAAAAGAAAGTTAACACTCTTTGGCGCTTATCTTGTCCCCAAACAACAATCGTCATCTGCCTTGCTTGCGTTTCCTCTCTTAAAAACTCGGCGCTCGCTAATTTCCTGTCGAGAATGCTGTGTCAAGCTGATAACGCTCAAGCCGTTCGTGACTAGGAAGTACCAGGCTCGCAGCGTTAAAGCAAGGAAATGCAGGCAAGACAGATGACGATTATCGTTTAGTGACAAAATACAACCCAAAGGGTGTAAACATTTTTTTAGTGTATGCTAAGTGCGGACTAAGTTATTTCACCAAGCCCGAGGGTTGGTTCAGGGCCCCTTTAACCCTGCACTTTTAAAGGGGCCTTGAACCACTTTTCATCGAAGTGGAGAAAGACATTTGAAGTGAAGATTTCAGAACCACTTTGCCGCAAAAAGTACTTCAGTGCGTTCAGCAGAAGCAGAGTTATCGGCAATCAAACACGGCCTCAGCTGTGCTCCCCTTCGTTCTTCAATGCCTTGCACTGCGAAGGCTACGGCGGAGACGTCAACACTGCGCGCAGTTCAAATTTCCGATTTGGTGCCTATGCCGCGCTAAACGCAAGCCAAACACGGCTGTCCTCAGAGAGCCGCAGTGCGCTTAGCCACTGGACTCGTAGCGGCACCTCGCGGCGACCGCGGTGTAGCCGAGCGCAGCGACCAACAGCAGCGAAATAGAGCGCTGCTAACGAAATAGAGCACACAGAAAAGAGCGAGGAGCATGGGGTTTTTGAAACGAGAACGTTTGAGAAAAAGGTGGATTCGTGCTCCGCTTGCGAGCTCCACGGACCGCGTACGACAGCAGAACTTCGCTGAGATGTTCACAACAACGTATGATACCCGCGGACTATGTTATTTCACGAAGTACGAAGGGTGGTTCAGGGCCCCTTTAAACGTGACCCACAGTAGCGCGGCGAACAGTTGTTGCCGCAGCGCAAGCCCACAAGTGCGCGCCGGGCGAGCACTTTGTTGTTTGTTATAGGCGCAAACTCAACACGCTCGCATCAGTGAAACCGAATTGTATACATTCTGCTGGTCAGCCAAGCTAGCACGCGATGCACCCTGTTCCAGCGACTCCAGCGTGCGAAAGGACAGTTCTATTCCCGCGCCAGCCACACTAGACTGTAGTGCGTCGCATTTTCGTCGACGTGGCGTAACTGCGTGGATAGCCGGACTAGATTCGAACCTTTACCTTGGCCACCCCAATGCACTCTTCTTCGAGCGGAGGCAGAACGCATGCAGGCTCTACTTGTTGAACGCAGACAACCACATAGAGAAAGCCGGCTTGACCCGGAGAATAATTCGCATTGAAAGAACATCGCGGGCGCGCAACGGCGTCGGCACAGCGCACGAAGCAGCTAGCAAAGTATACTAACTCTGTGGTAAGCAGACATGCGGGAACTGTTCGCTGATACACGGGAACGGTATACGGAAGCAGACAAGCCGGTCGCTGGTTCTCTACAGTCTCCAAATTACGTCACTTCCGGCGACTGGTAATGGCGGCGATATTTGAGTTTCGGTATGAGAAACATTGATTTTTGCGAGCGTTTTGTGAAGCGCTCACTCGCATTTCAAGCATAACATATTCCACAGAGGCTACTGTATGTCTTATCTGAAACGGGACTTTTACGCGGTTCAAAATTTTGGTTACAGTTGGCCTTTAAGTTACTTTTTTTTATAGTACAGCCGGCGCTACAGATTCTTTAAGGTAGCATCTTGCCTTTTCTTTTTTTAATTGTGCCACTGCGTGCTTTGAGCAAGCAGACAGTTACACGCACGGAAATATATGAGCGTCAATGCACACACCGTGCCACTTTTTATAGACATGCTTGTTGCTTGTTCGCCGCTCAGCGCTTCTGCTTTGCTCGTTTAACTCTTCGCACTTGCACCTGACACTGGCACATGCAGGGATCCTGAGGAGGAAGATATAATGGAAGTCAAAAAGGAAGAAGAGGAGGAAGAGGAAGAAGAGGAGGAAGAAGAAGAAGATGAAACAGAAGACAGTCATTCTGGAAACACAATACAGCAAGCGAGTCCAGTGACAACACCAAGGACCTCCCTGTCCTCCTTCTCTGCCGCTCTTCAGCCAGAGAGGACTTTAAGTCGAGCAGGCAACGGAGTATCAGCATCAGGTTGTTTACAGTCACTGTTGCTGGTCGCTTCTGCAATTGCAGCGTCAATAGTCGGCAGTTTGACAGTCTAGTGCTGTTCTATTACACTAAGATAGACTGATACACTGTACGGACCATGCTGAGCAGCAGTATTATGACGCATCCATAATTTCAGTGTCCCGCCAGAACAGTGTCTCTTAACCGACCAGCTTTACCGCACACACTTTCGTCATAGACATGGTTCTCAAAGGCTGCGCTCGTGTGTCTTAGCCTCTTCTCTGTCCTCGTCTTGTGCGCAAAAAGCTGCATTCGTAGTTGTCAACATAGCCTAAGCTACCAGGCGAACCCTAGTCGTACTCAGAGGCTAGACAGACATTGCTGGCAAATTTTGCAATGCTCTCGTCGCACGCCTTTGAGTAACTCTTACGAAGAGTGATTTCTTCCGTGTCGCATTTGAATATTGAAAAGTTGACGCTATATGAAATCCGCAACTAAACAGCGTGCGTCGAACGACAGTTGACGTCGATTTTGCTAAACATAATTGAATGTGAACCTTCATGGGGTGTACGGCAGCGCGATTAAAAGACGGGACAAAAGAAGACACACAGGGACACACACAGCGCTAACTTCCAACAATGTTTATTATCGAAAACCAGGTCGCACTTATACACTCAGCCAACATGAGTCACAGCCACGTGAACAGATAAACAATCAGAGCGAAACATCTTCGTGAGTGATACTTAAGCCCTGCGCAAAAATTTCAGCTCTTTTTCAGAGAGAGCCAATGACGGTTTGCTGATACATGAATCCCCTAGGGCATCAATCTGCTCGGCTTCTATTATAAGTCTAGTGAGTTCGCACTTATTTCTACCAGTAATGATTGTTGATTCGAAGAGAGGGGGAGCACTTATGTTGCTTACAATGAAGGGAGAGAAAGCCATCTGATACAAGTTTGTCCACTTTATTTTTGTGTTCGCGCAGTCTATCATTAATGCACCTATCTGCCCGACTGTCCGACGTAATACTTCCCACATGATAAGGGTATACGATATATAATTTATGTCTTACAATCTCTAAACTTCTTCCTGTGTTTAACTTGGCAGCTAGGAGCACTTTCTTTCTTTTCTAGTCTTGTTTTCCTGCACAGGCTGATTAGTTTGATAGGTGCACAAAAAACATCAGTGTTGCCTCGAGGGGCAATTTTCTTTAGTTTGTGCGACAACCGGTGGGTATAAGGTATCCCTGTTGGCCTTTTTTTCTCTCGGTTACTATTTCCTTCCGCACATTCATAAGTCCCTGACTGCTGCAGTTGCCTAAGTATTCCCTCTGTAACTGATGCCAGAACACGATTGGGATAGCCTGCTTCATGTAGCCGCATGGCCTGTTGTGTGAATGCTTCGTCAGTGCAATGATGGCATGATTGAGTAAGTTTGTTAGTAAAACACATTTTCGCAATTCCTCTTTTTACCAGTTTAGAATGGGCTGAATGATATGACAACAACGGTTTATTTGTCCTGGGACTGTAACACCAGCAAGTTAGATCATCACCGAAGGTAAATTTAACATCAAGCAACTTCATCTTCTATTTTATGGGCACATCGAACGTAACTTCCAGTGGACAAATACACTCGCGTATAATATTACTAACAGCCGAACACTATGTGTCAAAGTTGCCTAGCTTAACATTGACAAACACTAAAAAATCATCAACAAATCTAAATATTTTAACAACTTTCGTATCATTGATGCGTGAGCATAGGTCTCTGTCTAGCTTGGCTAAGTACGACCTGGTTTTCGATAATAAACATTGTTGGAAGTTAGCGCTGTGTGTGTCCCTGTGTGTCTTCCTTTGTCCCGTCTTTTAATCGCGCTACCGTACACCCTTTCAAGATGCATTCCCAACAAGCCCACATTGCAACTCTCGTGAATGGGAGCGTTTTGACAACAACGTCGCCATAGTGACATCTCCTTCCATAAAAACATGTCTATTTGCCCATATACAGTCCCGCCGCGTGTTAATAGGGGTTTTATACAGGAAGCCCTGTCATCACATCAAATTATTAGAGATACAGGATATAGGGCATATGTGCTTCTTAAAATATAAATTTACAATGAAATATAGCTGCAAGAGCCTAACATACATCTTAGAAAACTGTATTTCCTTGGGTGGCACTGTGTTTTAGGTAATTATTTGAGCGGTTGTACGAACATGCATATATCATATTGAGCAGCGTGGGGGCCCATGCTGTCGACAGGTTCACATCGACTTATAAGCGCATGGTTCAGCAAAGTATTCTGTCCGTACTAACAAAGCAGAGCTAGTTTTTAAAGGTACTTTTACTGCTCCCTGCAGTCTTTGATGCCCTAGTGCACGCATGAAAGGGACCATCTACTTGCCACTAATTTACGCTTTTTGTTTAGCTGAGCTGGACACCGCGGTAACTTGATTCAGCAGTACAGCACACATATTTCTTACATCTATATGTACACATATAGCATACATGGTGCGCATATAGCATACACCCATATGCGCACACATCGCATGTTGGTGTTACATGGCCTATGTAATACGTCATACACCATTACAATAATAATACTACTACGTCAAGAAAAGTGAGAAAGAAAGTCGCAGTTTCGCCCGAAAGGCCAAGCACCGATTGCGGTAGCAAATTAGAAGACAGCTATACGAAGGATTGACTTTAATAGTTATGTTAACGATTTAGTGCACATTGATAGAGACTCACATTTTATAATGTATGCTGATGATACCACGTTATTTCTTTCATCTAAAAAGCCAATTGAGTTAGTCTCAAAGGCAAATATCGTTCAGGAAAAATTATAGAAGTGGTCAGTCGAGAATGGCCTAAGTATGAACTCCTCAAAAACTAAAGGAGCGCTATTTCGGGCTGAAAATATGCAGGTCAATTTACAAGAAGGCCTCAGGATTAATTTCTCTACGATTGGAAGTGCTGAATCTGTAAAATCTATAGGTGTACACTTTGACCAACACATGAGCTGGAATAAACATGCAGATTTCGTTGTAAGCAAACTGTCCCAAATTTCTGGTTTCATCTGCTCACTGAACTCTCTCTCCTGTTCCATTAAACAGTTGATATATAATTCCTGTTTCATGAGCCACTTAAACTACTGTTGCCTTGTGTGGGGTATGCCTTCTGCAACAAACATTAAGAAATTGTGCGCACTACAAAAGAAAGCAGTTTGTGCTATATGTAACAAGCCGTACGATTTCCCATCTGCCTCCTTACTTCAAGAGCTTAAAATTTCGAAAATTGCAAATGGTATGGAATGCCGTCTGGCAATAGCCTGTAGAAAGGAGCACAAAATCAATATAAGCCTTATATAGTCAACAGCCCAACTCAACAAGCGTGAAGCTCTTTACACAACCCGATTTCCGGAATACTGGTACACGCCCCACTCACGTACCCATTATGGCATTCCCATTCCCAGTACCCATTCTAGACTGCCTAGGCTACTCAATGAACTGAAGAGTAATGAAATTGATGTACTGTCGTATTCTCCAGTTGATCTTTTTAACTTTTTCACGCCTCTAAATGATTGAGTTGTCTTTCTTCATGTCTAAACTATGTCTGATTCAATTATGATTCAAATATGTCTGTATTTCTTTACTGACTAGATATCAATGTCCTTGTATTTACATAATCGCAAATTTTTTAGTCATTACAAAATAAGTTGCTCCAACCTGCTACTCAGATGTTTCTCGGTTCTTGGGACCAGTCAAGCTGCCATGAGCAGCTTTTTTTCCCACTTTCCCACCACAACACTGTATTGTACTTGTTTTATGGAAATAAACATTCATCCATTCAAGTAAGGATAATAGTTTTAGCGGCCGTATAAAGTTGCAAACATTTGCTTACTAACTAAATTAACAATGATAGAATATGTAAGCTCGACTGAATGAGGACGTAGAAAGAAACAGATACACAAAGACAGCGCTGTCTCTGTGTTTCTTTCTACGTCCTCGTTGAGTCGCGCTTACAGATTCTATCATGGATTCATACCAACTATACAGCCCGGCAACGTGTTTTAAGTAAATTAACAAGCACGGTGTCACGCGCGCACTGGTAAACATGAACATATCTCGCTCGATGAGCGCGGAAACTCGCTGTGAATATGCTGGAGTGAGGGATCGCAGCAGCAGCTGTGAGCGAGTTGACCTTGGTGCATCTCTCGCTTCAACGCGAGCGAAACATCGAAACACAGCGCATATGAAGCTACTGGTACTACGCGCACTCCGCAAACATCGCACACCGCTTTAAAGATGAGACCCGCGCGGGTGCGCACTTTGGCCACGTCGCACATCGCTTTCAAGATACGGCGCCCGTACGGCCGCGCCGTAAGCAGCCGCCGCTGGATAAGAACGCCCGTCGAGCGACCAGCCTCCCTCGGTATCCCTCGGCTGACCCCCATGCCTCGGCGCGACAGGAGAGGGCACGCTTGCGGCTTGCCTTCTAAAGCCCCTTTACAGCCTTCTTCGCTCGGGCACCCGAGATTGAGCGGATTGAGACGTGTTCGCCGCTTCTCACGCTTTCACTCACACATACAGCGTACTGCGCGCAGCGACGATATTATCGCCCTTGGACTTTATACGGAACCTCACGGCGACGACAACGGCGACGGCAACGCCGCCCGCAAAATGGGCTTGAAGTGTGCATATAATTGCTATGGCAATAAAAGAAACTATTTGACCACAGATTTTTCATGAAAGCAACACTAATACACCTCAGTCACTGCACACACGCCAAAACGAATCACAACTTCATTGCACTGCTCACTATATCAACGTAACAGTCTGATAAGCAGCAAATGAACTGAGTGAGTGGAATATGACGATACAAAAACTACAGGAACTACAGTAGGCAACTTAGTACCATGAGTTACCAACTAATGCGAACTCACTTATGAGTCGGATGGCGGACAGACAAGTAAGCCCCAGCATGTGCAAGTGGCCCCAATTTGAACAAAACGGTGCCAGGACTTGTTTGAGAGAAGTTAAAGCATATCAGAACACGTAGCAGTTGCGAACATGAAGACAGACACACAGACAGACAGACATAGACGTATTAAGACAGACAGACAGACAGACTAGACGTATGGGGAACCAGCGCTGGAGTTTTCACGACGCCTGCAGCGCCACCCTGGCCGTCAGAACGTGCACAATGCAGCCGCTCCCGCGGACGAAAATTGCTGCTGGTAGAGGCGTTGCGTGCGCTGAAAGTCGCAGGAAAACAAAAGGACGCCAACGGTACTGTTGCGTATACAAGTGCCACAACTACGTCGGAATGAGCTAGGATGTATCCTTCTGCGTCTTTCCATTTAAACCCTACGAACAAGAACGGAGGCGGCGTTGGATCCAAACAGTCAGGCGAGCGGAGTAAGTTCGCGTCTTGTCGCCCTGTCAAGCGGTGTCGGGCTGGTTTCTAAATCGAATTTCGCGTGTGTGCTTGGTTTATTCGATAGTGAAGACGGTCAGCCGTGGCAGCCAGTACCACACAGCAGAATCTGCAGTCGGTATTTCGTCGGAAACAAAATGAGCAATAGCATGCACCATCCGGCATATGTACCAACCATTTTTCCTTCGCAATACCACCGCCAAGCTCCTTCCAATGCCACCACACCAAGCGAACGATACGAAAGGTAAATAGTTTCCATTCATTGCCAAGAATTATGTGGCAGGGAAGCTGCCTTGTAATACGACTTGTGTGCGCACATACTGCCGGCGCACGCGCGACTAAGCCGCCTATGTGTTTTTAAATATGCGCATGCGGATGAGGACTCGGCGCTGAGATGCATCCGATAAATTTATGTAATTAGTGCTAAATGTAGCCAGGGTTGTTACGGATCAAGCAGCGGAGCACTCAAACCTTTGCTTGCCCGAGTCAGCTGATGCGATAAAGCTTTCTTCTCTATTGACTGATGTGGCAAAGTAACATCAGAATTTCTTATGTCTAACCAGAGAAGTATGGAATGTCTTCAGACCAACTAACACTTCCACAACCATAGCGCAGCAAGACCGGCGCCGTAGCTGCTGGATTTGCTAGGCAGGCTGCCACACAAGCATGGGAACGGCACACGGCGCAACCGTTAAATAAACGCACGTGCTCGCCGCGACACACTGAAAAATATATAAAGCTTAAAAAGCTTATTTCGTCATTTCTTCACTTGATGGCGCCAGCTTCTTTACGAAAACTGTCCACTTGAAGCGGCGCGAAAACGGAAACATGCGAACTATGAGATGGCCGCGGGCGTGTCGTCTGGTCGAGCGGCTGGAGTAAGCCGCGTTTCTTCGCCAGGGCGGCGTGCAACGCACTCTTTACTTAAAGCCCCTCAATCTCCCAAAGTAGCGCCATTCACTTCCCTCCTCCTCCGCTCGGCGCTGCCTCGACGGTGGCGCCACCGGTGGTGGGCCTGCCGTAGCAGACGACGGCTAACACGCTACGGGAGGAAATCCGCAGAAAAGTTCGTTCGAACCCTGCGGAGCAGTTTTTTCAATCGAGATCTTTCTTCGTCAGTCGGTAACTGGCCTTTAGAATTTCGTGTTGGAATTGCGGAAGGAATAGAGAAAAGGACCATTATTCAAGGCGTATTTAAGGCGTAAAGCGCGCGACGTTGAGAGTTCGTGTTGCTGAAACACGACGCAAGCACGCGGTGTACTTAAACACGCGCGTAATTACCAAAGTTTCAGGTGTTGACAGCATGAAAGTATGTGTAAGTGGTTTCGTAGGTTCATTTATGTACCTGCAGGATTTGTTTTTTTTTTACAAGTACTGTTCGAGGAGGGCACATGTAATGGCTAACGGAGGCCTCTGAAGAGCACGTGACAGTAAAATAATGCAGGCGTCGCAGGGAATGTTCGCATACAAAATTGGCTGTCCGCGATCTTATACCCCCTTGGCACACACAGGCTTCGGCGAGCCCCATCCAACCCTGGTTCTACCTTTGGCGTTCCTGTTGCCGCTTTGGTTCCCTGGAGGCGCCGTCAATAATACGAAATAATGACAAGGTGTTACAGCTAGTAAACAAAATTTATTGAAGAAATATAATCGCGCCGAGGCGCCAACTTCTAAAGCAGCGCTAGCGCGCCCACGCGAGTATTATGAAACGCCAACGAGGAAATTACCGGCCCACGTACGACTCTACGATCAAAGTGCACGTTAAACATCCCCAGGCGAGCTATCCGGAGTTATCCGGAGCCGTCCACTACGACCTGCATCCTAGCTTTAGTCGCTTCGGAACGTTAAATACGTTAATCACCACAAACCAAATCAATACACGCGGGCGTACATTCGAAGCTGAAAGACTGCATCGTAAGTCATATTGAGCCTTGCAAAAGCGTCGAGAATGTGCTAACTTCTGGTGGAGCTCAAAACACACTCTGAATAAAGTCGCTTTTATGTCACAGGCCATCTGCAGATGCGTGCATTTCACCGCAAGACGAAACTACATGAAACAGAGAGCACATTCGAAAAAAAAAAGAAGTCAAACAACGCGCTTTTTAAAAACCACGCAGAGCATGAACACACACTTTTTCGAAGCGGAAGGCGTGAACTAGGCTCGAAATAAGAGGTTGTGAGTGGCCGTGGCCCTTACTTCACTACGCCGTGCGTTCTTTGCCACTTCCTCGAAGTCAGCCCACCCGATGCTGCGAATCGGGTGGACTTTTTGCGTTGCGCCTGCCGGACGGCAAAGCAAAAAGCTTTTTGCCCTCGCTGTGTCTGTTGCGGCAACCGAAGGCGCAGCAGCATGGCATCGCAATTAAGTTCTCGGCCCTACACATTCTATTATGCTAACGGACTCCGTCAGCCCGCCTGCCGTACTTTCGTCGCGCAGGCCCAACAATGGAGGTCGGCGCGCGCTGGAAAGAAAAAAATGTACAAAAGCGCGGCGCCTGCTCCACGCTAGAAAGAAAAAATATACAAAAGCGCGGCGCCTGTTTCCACGTGACACAGATTGGCCAATGGGGGAGCGGAGGAGACTGGGGCGACAGGAGGCGTGGAGGAGGACGCGCCAGGGTGAGCGCGGTGGCGGAAAGATCTAAGAATGGCGCTACTTTTGAAAAATTGAGGGGCTTTATCTTTACTTAGTGTTCCTGTATATGCTCCCGCAGGGAGCAGAGTTGCGCATAGTTCCGCCGCCGTGCTCCAGCTCTGCAGCGAAGCCACTCCTCGCGCGCCCAGGAGCGAAATGCCGCGCGGTGTTCCGCCTTTTTCTCTGGTGGTCGCGAGCTACAAGCGCCAATTGTTCGCAGGCGCTTAGCAAAGGGCACTTGTTAATACAGGCTACGCTCGAACGAGTCATTCGTGCAGCCGGAGGGGGTGGGCTTCCAACCAACCGAAACTTCGTATGTACCTATGTAAACACGCATATACAAACACACACACGAACGTACAAATATGGGGTGGGACCGCCTTCGATTCCCCAAAATAATATACTCCCGTGGCTCGAACAGCTCCAAAGTTCGCTCGCAAACGCGCAGTACGTTGCCACAAACAGCGGTGCAATGATTTTCAGCATGCATATGAAGTTGTCTTATCATGGCCAGAAAGCAAGAAATGTTTTAAAGAGTGTTTAAAACTTCACACACGTAAGGTGGACACTTAGCGCATTTTGGCTGCCGAAACCAGCCGATTAATGACCGTCGCCAAGAGAGCTATCGTGCCTGCTGTTGTGTCAGTGACCGTTAACAGAGCGCCATTTATCACTAACCATCGTTCACAACAGCTGCACGTTTTCGATACATGCGGTGCAGACACAGATTTAAGCGCATTTCAAATGTTGACATGTGCGTGGACATTTTAAGCAAAGCTTACTTTTATTTACTATTACTATTTAGTAGTACTTACTATTTAGTAGTGCTTACTATTTAGTAGCAGCAAATCTGCAAATAGAAAAAGGTTCAAGATGCAAGAGCTTCTAGCTGCTCCTCTGAACGCACGATCGACGGTCCACTGATTGCAATGGCGATGCTACTGACGGAAACGACGAGTTCGCATGAGTCGGCGATGCGCCTGTAAAGTTGGCTTCGCAGCGGCGCGGATCGTTTGACGTCATTTTTCGCGCTCGGCCAATAGCGGTGCGAGCGGCGCCGGAAAAGGTATGCGCAACTCTGCTCCCTGCGGGAGCATATACAGGAACACTATCTTTACTCTTTTCGAGGCGCCGCCTATCCAGCGCTGCTTCCCCATTAAGACTAGTGTTCCTGTATATTGTCACGTGGTCGTGACTTCAAAGAACACAGCAATACTGTGAACGACAAAACTAACTTTTATTGGGCGAACCTGTGCCCACAAAACAGGCTACACTTAAGCACAACGATAGCGGCGAACACGGTCGGCGATCGTCGAAAATCTGATCAGCGGGTCCAGCGCGTCAGCTTTTATACAGCAGTCATCGAATGTTCCAGACTAATCGTTGGCACCCGCGTGCCTTCCACAAAGTTCTACACCATTCGCGTCACGCGATGAAATCAGATAACATAAGGTTCGGCGACAACATACAGCGGATAGAAGCATCGATAACTTTCCAGAAACTTCGGATACATGCAGGCGCGTCCCGCGCTGTGCGATAAGATTTGTTAGGCGGCGAAACGTGGTCGCCCGATAAATATAAGTACACGTGTCAATACCCCCCTCTTAAAAAGCATCGACCCGATGCTGCAAACAAACGAAAGTAATAAGGAAAAGCACTCGTAGCAAAGAAGACAACAAAATAAGGAAGTTCGTCAGCGTCCGTAAAAGGGTTTAAGGCGCACCACGTGGACCACTTCAGATCGTGCGCGGCGCCGCTGTGAATGCGAAATGCCGTCTGGCACGACCTCATAGTCCAGTGCGCCAATACGTCGGATAACCTTGTAGGGTCCGAAATAGCGTCGCAGTAGCTTCTCACTTAGTCCTCGTCGGCGTATCGGGGTCCATACCCAAACACGGTCGCCGGGCTGGTACTCGACGAAGCGTCGTCGCAGGTTGTACTGTCGGCTGTCGGTACGCTGCTGGTTCTTGATCCGTAAGCGGGCGAGCTGTCGAGCTTCTTCGGCGCGCTGGAGATAGGAAGCGACGTCAAGATTTTCCTCGTCAGTGACGTGCGGCAGCATAGCGTCGAGCGTCGTCGTCGGGTTCCTGCCGTAAACCAGCTTAAATGGCGTGATCTGTGTTGTTTCTTGTACCGCCGTGTTATAAGCGAATGTTACGTACGGCAGGACCGCATCCCACGTCTTGTGCTCGACGTCGACGTACATTGCTAGCATGTCGGCGAGGGTCTTGTTCAGGCGCTCCGTGAGACCATTCGTCTGCGGATGGTAGGCAGTTGTCCTCCTGTGACTTGTCTGGCTGTATTGCAGAATGGCTTGCGTGAGCTCTGCTGTAAAAGCCGTTCCTCTGTCGGTGATGAGGACTTCTGGAGCACCATGTCGCAGCAGGATGTTCTCGACGAAAAATTTCGCCACTTCGGCTGCGCTGCCTTTCGGTAGAGCTGTAGTTTCACCGAAGCGGGTGAGATAGTCCGTCGCTACGACGATCCACTTATTTCCGGAAGTTGATGTCGGAAACGGTCCCAACAAGTCCATCCCGATCTGCTGAAAAGGTCGGTGAGGAGGCTTGATCGGCTGTAGTAATCCCGCTGGCCTTGTCGGTGGTGTCTTGCGTCGCTGACAGTCTCGACATGTCTTGACGTAACGGCCGACATCGGCGGTTAGGTGCGGCCAGTAATACTTTTCTTGTATCCTCGATAGCGTTCGGGAGAAACCGAGGTGCCCAGCGGTCGGATCGTCATGTAGGGCGTGCAGTACTTCTGGACGCAGCGCCGACGGAACAACAAGAAGTTAGTTGGCGCGGACTGGTGAGAAGTTCTTCTTCACGAGTAGGTTGTTTTGAAGCGTGAACGAAGATAATCCACGCTTAAATGCCCTAGGGACAACGTCGGTGTGCCCTTCCAAATACTCGACTAGGGCTTTTAGCTCCGGGTCCCCTCGTTGTTGTTCGGCGAAATCTTCCGCGCTTATTATGCCAAGGAAGGCGTCGTCATCCTCGTCATCTTGCGGCGGCGGGTCAATGGGGGCGCGTGATAGGCAATCGGCATCTGAGTGTTTTCGTCCGGACTTGTATGTTACAGTGATGTCATATTCTTGTAGTCTGAGGCTCCACCGTGCCAGCCGTCCTGAAGGGTCCTTTAAGTTAGCTAGCCAACACAACGCGTGATGGTCGCTGACCACTTTGAATGGCCTGCCATATAGGTAAGGGCGAAATTTCGCTGTAGCCCAAACGATGGCGAGGCATTCCTTTTCGGTTGTAGAATAATTGCCTTCCGCTTTTGACAACGACCGGCTAGCGTAAGCTATCACGTGTTCATGTCCATCTTTTCTCTGGACTAGGACGGCACCGAGGCCTAGGCTACTGGCGTCAGTGTGAATTTCGGTATCGGCGTGCTCGTCGAAGTGCGCAAGTACGGGCGGCGACTGCATGCGTCGTTTGAGTTCTTGAAATGCGTCGGCCTGCGGCGTTCCCCACTTGAACTCGACATCACATTTGGTTAGATGGGTTAGCGGCTCCGCGATGCGTGAAAAGTCCTTGACAAAGCGCCTGTAGTAGGCACACATGCCAAGGAATCTACGCACTGCCTTCTTGTCGATGGGCTGCGGGAACTTTGCGATGGCAGCTGTCTTCTGCGGGTCGGGGCGGACTCCAGATTTGCTGATGACGTGGCCTAAAAATAGAAGCTCCTGGTAAGCGAAGTGGCACTTTTCCGGCTTCAGAGTAAGTCCTGATGACATGATGCTTCTAGTACTGTTGCAAGCCGCCTAAGGTGATCGTCGAAATTGCCGGCGAAGACAACGACGTCATCCAAGTACACGAGACAGGTCTGCCACTTCAATCCTGCTAAAACCGTGTCCATCACCCGTTGGAACGTTGCGGGCGCCGAGCACAGTCCAAATGGCATAACCTTGAACTCGTAGAGGCCGTCCGGTGTGATGAAGGCGGTCTTTTCGCGATCTCTTTCGTCGACTTCTATTTGCCAATAGCCAGACTTGAGGTCCATCGACGAGAAGTATTTCGCGTTGCAGAGCCGATCCAATGCGTCGTCTATCCGTGAGAGGGGGTATACGTCCTTCTTCGTGATCTTGTTCAGACGACGATAATCGACGCAGAAACGTAGGGTTCCGTCCTTTTTCTTCACCAGGACAACAGGGGACGCCCACGGGCTTTTCGACGGCTGGATGATGTCGTCGCGCAGCATTTCGTCGACTTGTTCTCTTATAGCTTCACGTTCTCGCGGCGAAACTCGGTAAGGGCTCTGGCGGAGTGGTCGAGTGCACTCCTCGGTGATTCTGCGATGCTTGGCGACTGGTGTTTATCGAATCCTCGATGATGTCGAAAAGCAGGCTTTGTATCGTCGGAGCAGACTTCTGAGCTGTTGCTGCTTGCCCATGGGGAGACTTTGATTAATGTCGTAGTTTGGTTCGGGAACCATGGTCGTCGGGGCAGATGCGGCTGAATCCGAGAGGACAAACGCATTACTGGTTTCCAGAATTTCCTCAATGTACCCGATCGTCGTGCCCTTGTTGATGTGCTTGAACTCCTGGCTGAAGTTTGTCAGCAACACTTCAGTTTTCCCTCCATGCAGTCGAGCGATCCCTCTTGAGACGCAAATTTCACGGTCTAGCAATAGACGTTGGTCGCCTTTGATGACGATTTCTACGTCAGCGGGTGTTTCTGTGCCGACCGAAATAACAATGCTAGAGCGAGGCGGGATGCTCACTTGATCTTCGAGCACACTCAAGGCGTGGCGACTACGAGGGCTCTCCGGCGGTGTCGCTTTATCTTCCGACAGCGTTATAGACTTCGACTGCAGGTCGATGATTGCGCCGTGTTGGTTCAGGAAGTCCATACCGAGAATGACGTCTCGTGAACACTGTTGGAAGATAACGAAGGTGGCAGGGTAAGTCCGGTTATGAATGGTTATTCTTGCCGTGCATATTCCAGTCGGCGTGATGAGGTGTCCTCCAGCGGTCCGAATTTGAGGGCCTTCCCATGCGGTCTTAACCTTCTTCAACTGGGCGGCGATGTGTCCACTCATTACGGAGTAATCGGCCCCTATGTCCACTAAGGCGGTAACTGCGTGGCCGTCGAGAAGCACGTCGAGGTCGGTGGTTCTTTGTGTGGCGTTGCAGTTAGGTCTTGGCGTCGGATCACGGCTGCGTCGCGTTAAACTGAAGCTGGAACGTCGCGTCGTCACGTAGTCTTTAGTCGGTGTAGTCTTGGCTTTCTGACTTCGTCGGGACGGCGGCGTGTCATTATTATGTCGTGGAGATGGTCTCTTCGGCGTCTCCGTCGGCGTCGGAGGATATTCGTCAGTTCGACGAACAGCAACCGCACCTCCATCGGTTGCTGCTTTTAGTTTTCCGGATATGGGCTCGCAGACCGGCCCCGGGCTGGGCCAGTGTATGGTCGGCGCTGCGGCGACAGGTAACGGCCTGGTGACGGCGAACGGGACGGTCGTCGAGGGCTCCACTGAGTGGCGGCGAGGTAGTCGGCGATATCGCGAGGTCGTTCGCCAATCTGTGGTCGCGGCGCGTTCACGGCGAACCCTCGGAGTCCCATCTCCCGGTATGGGCATCGGCGGTAGATGTGCCCGGCTTCTCCGCAGTGATAGCAAAGCGGGCGATGGTCAGGGGCGCGCCAAACGTCAGTCTTCCTTGGAATGCCGCGTGGGGTGACGGGTTGGCATGCTGGCGGCGGGGTTGGTGGTGGACGACGGAACTGTGTCGTCACTGGGCCCTGCCGTGGGCGCGGAGGGGGAACGTGACGGCGGGCTACAGCGGCGTATGTCATCGCTTGCGGCTGAGGCTGCGGCGATTCAGGGGCTACTCCGAGTTGTTGTTGGAGCTCCTCACGTACGGCGTCGGCAATCGAAGCCACTTGAGGCTGCGGTGACGGGAACAGCTTTTGTAGTTCCTCCCGCACGACCGCTCGGATAGTCTCGCGCAGGTCGTCGGTGGCCAGTGACTGAATTCCTGTGTAGTTGGTAGAGTTCGTGCGGCGGTTGAATTGCCGGTTCCGCATTTCGAGTGTCTTCTCGATGCTGGTGGCCTCGTGAAGAAACTCTTCTACGGTCTTCGGTGGACTTCGTATCATTGCGCCAAAAAGTTCTTCCTTCACGCCACGCATGAGAAGGCGGACTTTCTTCTCTTCGGGCATATCCGGGTCGGCGTGGCGGAACAGGCGGTTCATTTCTTCCGTGAATATGGCGACGTACGTTCTCGTTAGGTAGCTGCACTCGGGCGTCCAGCATAGCTTCGGCCCTTTCCTTGCGCACGACGCTTGTAAAGGTGCGCAGGAAGCCGGTACGGAACAGGTCCCATGTTGTCAATGTCGACTCCCTGTTCTCGAACCACGTTCTGGCGGCGTCTTCTAGGGCGAAGTATACATGCCGCAACTTGTCGTCGGAGTCCCAGTTGTTGAAAGTCGCGATTCGCTCGTACGTCTCCAGCCAGGATTCCGGGTCTTCAGTTGCTGCTCCATGGAAGGTCGGTGGGTCCCGAGGTTGTTGCAGGACAACGGGGGTCGCTGGGGCAGCCATTGGGGTTGTCTTGGCCACGATCTTCTTGGTCTTCTCAGGTAGAAGTCCGTGTTCCGGGGGCAGCTGTTGTAGACGACGGCTTACTCGATGGTCCGTGACTACGTTGGTGCTCTCTTTACGGTCCGGGCTTGGATCACGGCTTGTCGGGGGCGTCCGGTACATGGACCAAAAGCACCTCCACCAGATGTCACGTGGTCGTGACTTCAAAGAACACAGTAGCAATACTGTGAACGACAAAACTAACTTTTATTGGGCGAACCTGTGCCCACAAAACAGGCTACACTTAAGCACAACGATAGCGGCGAACACGGTCGGCGATCGTCGAAAATCTGATCAGCGGGTCCAGCGCGTCAGCTTTTATACAGCAGTCATCGAATGTTCCAGACTAATCGTTGGGACCCGCGCGCCTTCCACAAAGTTCAACACCATTCGCGTCACGCGATGAAATCAGATAACACAAGGTTCGGCGACAACATACAGCGGATAGAAGCATCGATAACTTTCCAGAAACTTCGGATACATGCAGGCGCGTCCCGCGCTGTGCGATAAGATTTGTTAGGCGGCGAAACGTGGTCGCCCGATAAATATAAGTACACGTGTCAATATGCTTCCGCAGGGAGCAGAGTTGCGCATAACTTTTCCGGCGCCGCTCGCACCGCTATTGGCCGAGCGCGAAAAATGACGTCAAATGATCCGCGCCGCTGCGAAGCCAACTTTACGGGCGCGTCGCCGACTCATGCGAACTCGTCGTTTCCGTCAGTACCATCGCCATTGCAATCAGTGGACCATCGATCGTGCGTTCAGAGTTAAGACCGATCAGCCGACCGATGCATGTCTGATCTCAAACCCTACTACGACAGAGAGAACGAGTGGCCCGAGGAGAACGCTCTCCCGTGTCCGCAGGCAGTGGCATCGGGTGGCACAGCTCGACGTTCGAGCCCAGTGCGGTGTTACAACTTGCTATCTCGGCAAAACTAACTCTGTCCGGTTCGCGGAGGCTATTTTATTGTACGCGATATCGGACGGAACGCTCCTCCGATGTCTAGCATGCAGGCTTCCAGAGCAAGCACGCGCTTTCTCTTCGGAAGAAGCGAGAGGGGTGTTACGTTTCGCCTACAACGCGCGGTATAGCCGGCGCGGATGCAACGGACGCCGGGGCTTCGTTCAAAGCGGCGGACATTTTGGCCCGTTCAGCGCCGCCGATACGCCTCCCCGCCAAGCGCGTCCAGGCGTGTTTCTGTGCCACGCTTGTCAAAGCGCAGCAGCCGGGGAGAGGAGCTCCCCAAGTGTGAAGCGAGGAGGTCTGATCGGCGCCGTCTTGGCGATGCGTCACTACACTCGTCTCAACATGTCTCTCAGTCTGTCCGGGCCCAGAGTCACGTGGTCTCATCCCGAGACGTTCCTTCTCGCCCTCAACTCCGAGACTATAAGAGCAGCTGCCCCCGGACGCCGAGAGAGAGGCTCCGATTTCTTCTGTCGAGTTACGTGCTCTCCCGTCTCTCACTTCGGTCGACCTGACCGCCCGCTCTTTTGCGATGTTAGAATAAACCAGTTGTTCTGTTACCAGTCGACTCATGCTTTGCCGAGACCTTCGGATGCTTCCAGTGCCCCAGGCCGCCAGGCCAACGCTACCCTTGGGGCTTGCGACCCGATTGCAACAACGGGTGTCAGCGCTGAGTTTGCAACAACTCGTGCCAGCGGTGCGATTGTAACAGGGGCTAACCGAATTGTCGCAGCAGCAGACCACTGTTACGGTTGGCATCTAGCACGCCATGCAAAAAGGATTTTCGCCCACCATGCCTCGTCGAAACGAAGCGTGACTTCCTAATTCGCCATGGTCATCTCGAGTGTCTGCCGGAAGCCCGGCAGTGCTTACAGGCCTCTTTGTGTGTGTGTGTGTGGGCGTGTGGGCGTGTGTGTGCGTGTGGCGTGTGTGCGCGTGTGTGTGCGTGTGAGTGTGTGCGTGTGTGTGTGCGTGTGTGTGTGTGCGTGTGTGTGTGTGCGTGTGTGTGTGTGTGCGTGTGTGTGTGTGTGCGTGTGCGTGCGTGTGCGTGCGCGTGTGTGTACGTGCGTGCGCGTGTGCGCGTGTGTGTGTGTGCGCGCGTGTGTGTGTGCGCGCGTGTGTGTGTGCGCGCGTGTGTGTGTGTGTGTGCGACTTTAGAGGGACCCTTTCTTCGAACTGTCGAACTCTACAGGAGAACTTCCACGAACCAGCAACGCGCAAAAGAGAAGGACAAGCGTCTACAATTCCCAGAGGCTTGGTATAACCAGAGGCAGGGCCCTCTTTCCGCGAATCAGACTCTGTGCCTGTCACGTGACGTAGACGGAAGCAAGATCCCTCCCACGATTGTAGAGAGCCTATTTAAAGGGCTCCGAAATGTACCTTTTTTGACACTTCATTCTCTTCTCTTCATCTTTCACCAACCTTTGAATAAACCGTGCAGTTTTGCACTACAAATCGTCTCGTCCTTGCTTGGTCGCCATGGGCTGCCGGATGCCTGCAGCCCGCTGACAACGCCACGCTAACCAATAGTAACGTCGGTCGAGCTTCGATAGGCAGGCGTGGCTACAACTCGGCAGCAGTACGATACGCTACCCTGGAGTGCGCAACAAACTGGCTGGCAGCGGTGGGATACGCAACCCTGGAGACCCCAACTTGGACGACAACTACGAGATCGTAGGCTCTTCGTCCTGGTGACAACGTTCGGAAGGAAGGTGTCTGGATTCATGACTGCATATGGTGAGTGCACGGATTTTCTTCACTAAGATATCACTTGCCTTTACGTATTTTTTGGAAAGTACAGTGCAGTGATTTTTTAACCGTTGACGGAAGTTTTGAGTACGTCAAGGTTGTCATACAGTGAAGAGTTAGCAGTACTAAGGGCAGCCATGAACTTGAAGGCACCAAAGAAGCCTTGAGCTTGGCCAAAGAGTTGGGCCTCCAAATTGCCGAATCAAAGAGAAAGCCGGATATCATCGAGGCGATCGAAGCGATCGGGGCAGACGACGATGAACTGAAGGAATGCCTAGATAGCATTGCAGAGAAAGAAGAAGAGCGAAAGCGCCTAGAGGAAAAAGCAGAGCGCGAGCGGGCAGCACGTGAGGCCAAAGAAGAGCGCGACCGTGTTGCACGCGACGCACTCGAAATGAAACGCCTAGAGATTGAACTTCTGAAAGCCCAAAATAGTGAAAGACATAGCACAGAGGCACGCGAAAGCGAGCGCAGAATGACAGACTTGATGGCACCCTACGCAGTAGGAGTGGACATAGGTATTTTTCAAGGCAAAATTCGCGAGAAACACGTGGCCGCAACGCTTGCTTACGTTACTGCCATGTGAGGTAGCTGATATCATTGCCCGCATGGGGAAAGAAGAAGCAGAGGGCTTCGATGAAGTCAAAGCAAATCTGCTTAAAAAGTATAGATTATCAGCAGAAGCATTCAGGCGAAAATTCAGGGAATTCGAGAAGACCAAAAGCGAGCCATACTCAGATTTTCCATACACCTTGGAGGTAAACCTGAAGGAATGGCTCAGAGGAGAGGGTGCAGTCGGCGACACCGAAAAGACAATGCAGTGCGTTGCTTTAGAGTAGTTGTAGCGCATCTAGCACGCCGTGCAAAAAGGATTTTCGCCCACCATGCCTCGTCGCAACGAAGCGTGACTTCCTAATTCGCCATGGTCATCACGAGTGTCTGCCGGAAGCCCCGCAGTGTTTGCAGGCCTCTTTTGTGTATGTGTGCGACATTAGAGGGACCCTTTCCTCGAACTGTCGAACTCTACAGGAGAACTTCACGAACCAGCAACGCGCAAAAGAGAAGGACAAGCGCCTACAATTCCCAGAGGCTTGGTATAACCAGAGGCAGGGGCCTCTTTCCGCGAATCAGACTCTGTCCCTGTCACGTGACGTCGACGGAAACAAGATCCCTCCCACGATTGTAGAGAGCCTATTTAAAGGGCTCCGAAATGTACCTCTGACACTTCATTCTCTTCTCTTCATCTTTCACCAACCTTTGAACAAACCGTGCAAGTTTCGCACTAGAAATCGTCTCGTCCTTGCTTGGTCGCCATGGGCTACCGGATGCCTGCAGCCCGCCGACAACGCCACGCTAACCAATAGTAACGTCGGTCGAGCTTCGATAGGCAGGCGTCGCTACAACTCGGCAGCAGTACGATACGCTACCCTGGAGTACGCAACACCGCCCGTCGGCAGCCGCGCAACAACAACCAAGAAGAAAAGACCGTCTCCGCTGTGGGTACGAACGAGCAGGCCATAAGCAGTCAGCAATGCAGTTCACGCAACAGGCGGCGAGAAAAGAGGACCCTCCGGCAGCGAACAACGAGGTGAGAAGCGCAGCGAGCGACTTCCGCTCCGAAATGGTCGCAGCGGCGCAGAATTCGCCGAACCGCGCCGCACAACCCCGCGACCGAGTTGCGAGCCCCGAAACCAAGCAGCCAGCCTCAAGGCCGAGCGCGAGACTCAGCCCGCAAGAACAGAGTGGACCCCTCCGGCGCAGCGGGGTGCAAGCCATCGCCAGGGGTGGGTCGGCGGGCCTTTGCTGATCCTGCGCGCCGAAATCCGCGAGAGCAGCGGAGGCGCAATGACAGAGAGAGCTGTGTCGGGTTGAACAGGAAGAAACGCCTTCGACCAAACCAGAGAGCAACGACCTCCGGGAACATCAGATGACAGCTGTCCTGCGCTGTCTCGAGGCTGGTTCGGGGATCGCGTCAGCATAATCGAAGCAGCTAAGAGAAATCCAGGGGCCCTTTCGCCACCATGGACCCGGCATGTGCGACTAGGCAGGTGACGCCGCCGAGAAGCAAAGTGACCCGGACCCAGCAGCCTTCTGGCCTCCCACTACATCCCGTTACTGTCAAGCTGCTCCGTACCATCGTTCAATGTTCCGGCCTGCCTAGCGACTACCTACACGGCGACAACAGCGGCCTGCAGGTAGAGCTACTCCCTCACCAATATGGACTCAAACCGTGTTGCTGTCGGAGTCAACGTATATATAGTATAAACGTTGGTCGGAGTAGCATGTCCCTCTCAGGAAAGCCTCAGGTGACGGCGGCCTCTTAGCGGCTAAATTATTATCTTAAGGAGGGGGGAATCTGGGATCACAAGCGTATCTCGATATCTCCGGAGCGGCCACGCGGTTATCACGCGATAATTACGTGCTCACTCGCGGAGGGTAGCGGGGAGAGAGCACGTTCGCCGCTCCCGCTGCTCTTCGCGCCTGGTCGCGACGCCAAAGCCAAGGCACCCCGTTCCCTCCTTTCCCTTTCTAGGAACCGGGAAGACTCCCTCTCCGCCGCTCGGGGAGAAGCGCTATTCTCCCGATGCATTTTATGCGAAGCATATTGCTAGAGCTCAACCCAGCTCCTCAGGCGCGGCAGTGTCGCCTTCAATACCACGTGACACCGTGACATCACGACAGAGGAGAAACGAGGCTCCAACTCGCGCCGTCGCTCGCGGCGGTATATAAGCAGCTGCGCTTGTTTCTAGGTGGCTTTGGCTCAACTCTTGCAATATGGGCTGGGTGGGAATCGAACCAGGGTCTCCGGGGTGTGAGACGGAGACGCTACCACTGAGCCAGGAGTACTTTTTTTTTTCTTTATTTCCAGATAATCAACAAATACATCAATACATACTGCTCCCACCATCTGACAATATTCACTTTCCCACCGCTGCGCTAGAAGCTTGCGGTTGAGATTACAAAACTTTCATTTTGGCAAGGGCATCCATCAATGACAACAGATCATCGTCATACGCTAACTTCTGAAAAACTTCCCGCAGTTTACTGATATTCTCAGCAAAATACGAGTTTACTGTTCTCACATTTATATCACAATTCCTTACAGCCATGCGGTTTCTCCAGATACTGTGAAGGCCGAGAAGAAAGAACATGTCATAAGGTGTACTGTCTTGCACTGTGGATAGGTAACGGATACCATGCGCTGTTAACGGCAATTCTTTTTTAATAGTTCTTTGCATAATATCCCAAAAGAAGACCGCACTCCAACAGTCCAGAAAAACGTGTTCTATAGTTTCTGGTTTCTTGCAAATCAAACAGTTAGTCCCCCATGGTAAATAGTCCCCTCTTTCTTCTAGCCATGTTTTTACAGGCAAGGTATTAGTATGTAGTTTAAAAAAGAATGTTTTCACTCCCCCTGGTACAATCATTCGTTTCACACGTTTTAGGACATCTTTGCCTTGGCCTTCGCGGTACATTAATCGATATAATGGTTCTGGGAACATAATATCTATTAAATCCGAGCTTATCCGCTTACGACTGACTGCAGCCAAATATTCTATGGAAAAGTGGTGGTTTAAAAATCTAAATGCTACGACCACCTCACGTAAAAATTTACTCGTTGCGTAACACCCACCCTCCCTCATCGAGACAACAAAGTTAGGTAAGACATTGCTCAATCGGACTTGAATAACTGTTCGTAAGAAAGGATTTGTCGTGTCTCCTAAGGACAAAAATCTAGAAATCAGTTGCTTTAAGTATAAATTTGGTAATGACAAGCCCCCCTGACCCAACTTGCGAAACAAGTTGTTCCTGCTTGTTCTTTCATATTCAGACTGCCACACAAAAACAGCAAATACTCTATGGAATTCCTTGAGGTTGAATCGGGAACAACTCAGGACTTGCATGAGATACCACAGCTTGCTCACCAAGAAGATTCTGCAGATAGCCGCACGTGCAAATATAGAGAGGTCACGTCCGGCCCACTTATCAGTTTGAGCTTTTAATTCCTGGACTTTGCCATTCCATAAGTCTTTAGTGTCTCGATGTGTGCCTAATGGTACACCAAGGTAAATCCCAGGCGTGAGCTTCCACTGCATACCTTCAAAAACACGCGGCGTTGTTTGCCACCGGCCGTGCCACAAGCCGACACACTTATTCAGGTTTATGTTGCTGTCCGTCATGTCACAAAACTCACGCATAATTGTCATGGTAGCTCGAACACTCTCCTTATCGTCACAGAAAACAACAACATCATCAGCGTAAGCTAATAAACGTACCTCACATCCTTCTAGGCTGAATCCTCGCACGTCCGGACTATCAATAATTCTTTTACAGAGAGCCTCTAGATATATTGCGAACAAAAGAGGTGACAGGGGGCACCCCTGACGAACAGAGGAACGCACTTCAATCCTTTCAGTTAGCTTATGGTTGACAATGAGGTTAGTTGTACAATTACTGTATGCCATTTTAACTCCCTCTGTTATCCGTGATCCAACACCGACATAGCCAAGAATTGTAAACAGGAGATTGTGACATACTCTGTCAAACGCCTTTTCTAGATCAATTTGTAACATAGCGACTTTCCTAAAATATGCATCACAAGTTTCAAGAATGCTGCGAGCCACATGGATATTAGTAAATATAGACCTCCCTCTTATCCCGCAGGTCTGATGCGGTCCTACTATAGCACCAATAACCCCTTGTAGTCTCCGCGCAAATATCTTCATTAAAACTTTATAATCTACGTTTGTCAGCGTAATTGGCCTGTAGCCTGTTACTTTGTTAAGTTTATTTGCGTCATCGCTTTTGGTATCAAGACTGCATACGCCCTTTTAAAGGACGGTGGCAAACGACCTTTTTGATACGCCTCCATAAAAACACGCTCTAATAAGATGGCTATCTTCGAGCAAAAGGCTTTGTAAAAAACTGCTGTTAGGCCATCAGGTCCTGGCGATTTTCCAGGGTTAAGGTCTTCAATGGCCGTTTCGATCTCCTTCGCTGTGATATCTTCTGATAATCTATCTGTTTCTTCGGTGTCTAACCTAGGTAGAGTGGTTAGAAAATGGCTTTCATACCCAGCCTTGCTCGGTATTCTACACTTGAAGAGCTCCCTGTAATATTCCGTAAACGAACAATTGATTTCTTCGGCATCTCTAGATATTTTCCCTTTGTATTCAATCTCAACTATTTCGTTTCTCTTCGCATACTTTTTCTCAGTTCCCAATGCACGCTTTGTTGGCATTTCATCAGCCAAGATCTTTCCCATTCGTGCGCGAATAAGTGCGCCACGGTATTTTTCCGTGTCGATAGCCTCAATTTTACTCTTTGTTTCCCTTATTTCTTCCATAAAGGTGCCTGGCGCTGCAGTTTCCGCATCCACAAATTCCTGAAGCATTTTTTAAAGGTTATTTTCCTCTTGGCGCTCTTTAAAACGCATTTCTACTGCTCGCTCTATGGCATTCATTTTTACGACTTCTTTAAATCGCTCCCATCGCTCACCCCATCCTTTTTCACAGTCATTATTTGCTCTGGCAATTTCTGTGCGTACACTTTCTAGAAATTGGTCGTCCTTTAAGAGCTTCGCGTTTAATTTCCATGTTTCCCATTTCATTCTAGGTTTTGCGGTGATCTTTTTCCCTATCGTGAAGGCTACTAAACAATGGTCGCTAAATGTTATGTTCAGCACCTTGTAGTCACCGCACATTGTGGCGATTTCTTGCGAAAGATAAGCTCTGTCTAACCTTGCATGGCTATTTCCTTGAAAATGAGTATAATGCCGATTATTGCCTCCTTTCGCTGAGCCACGAGTACGATGCTTCAAAGCGGTACAAAAGCGCTTCTAGTGAATGCGGTGTTGCCTTAGAAACGAGCTGTTTCTAAGGCTCAGGCGTGCGTCGCTTGCTCAGGCGCACATTTCGTTGCCGCGCCGAACGCTGCGTTGCTCGACGCTCACCGCGTCCAATGCGGGGCGCGTAGTAGCTGCGCCGTAGCCCATTGTCTTACACCCCTTGGCGGGTCGACGGGAACGCTTTCGCGTTCCACTCTTGAAGGCGAAGCAGAGTAACGCATGAGTTTCTTCGTCTAGCCGAACCAAATATAGCCAAGCAACAGCAGTTCACCAGGCTAAACAGTGGTTCGACAACTAAAATAAAGGCTAGTATGCTTCGCATCCTGGGCTTAACCTTAGCTAAGCCACAGCCATTTTTGTCTTTCGGATGAGGAGCTTACGACTGGCTGCATCTCAATTCAGCCGCTGAGACCACCGCATGCCGTCCCCCTGCTGCGCTCGGCCTTCGTGAGCGACTTACCGCCCTAGGGCCCGAGCGCGGATCCACTCTGGGTGAGCTGAACTCTTATCAGCCTCTTTTGTGGTTTCCAACACTGTGCGGTTTATTTCGCCTCAGACGTGCGGAACGCTCCACCGCTGTGGTTTTGTTTTGTATTGGTGTTTGCTGTTGTTGTCCAGTTGCTACTTGTATTTTAAGGTGAATAAACACCGTAAGTCAAGACTCACCCTGTCCCCCTGGCCTGAACCCGCCGTGGTCGCAACTCACTGCGAACCGCAGGTTAGGGGTCACAGCTATGAATATTAAGGCTGCTGCGAAAGTGCTAGCGAGCGACTGCCACTCCGCCGGCGCTGTGCGATCCAGAGAAGGGTCAGGTGCGCACGCGCGAACTTGACTAATACCCCTATAGGCTGCAACAATCTACAAGACGACCTATCAACAAGTTCATGTAGCTACCCTCACCGCACGTGCAGTATTCGAAATCCTTAATGCAAAAAAGAGGTGAGGCGTGCGAACAGGACACAAGAGTAGAGAAGTGGACAACACGAACGCCGACTATCAACTGAAGGGAGCACTGAGGCAGCCGGCCTGTCTAGTACAGCCGGCCTGTCTTCTTGTGCGCGTTTTCCGAACTCGTTTCCTAGCGTCGACACAATCGCCAGTTATATCGTCGCAACGACATGCCATGCAAGATACATCGGATTCTGTGTGAAGAAAGGACTGACGCCCTGTGAAGTGAGTGCCCTTTTTGGTCATGTTGCACCGTCCAAAGGACACAGTAACCGCCTGTGCAAAATACTACGTTCTGAACTTTGGAGACAAGTACGTTTTCTTAATGATTGGCTTCGTATAGTCCATTAACAAAGATACTGCTTGGCTAGCAGAGAGGAAGCTGAAGACGTCTAGACGCGTCTTCCATCATATGACGGAGTACTGGTGGAACCAAGCCCTAGGACAGCTCCGCAAAGCCTATGGTGGAACGAAGACAACAGTAGCAACAAACAACCTGGTGCTGCTGGGAAATGCCAGCATTCCTGAGGATGCCACAAATCTTCTTACGAAAGGACCTAAGTACAGCATTGAGCCCGGCGTTCCTGTGCATGAACTTGCAGCGTTTAACAGAAATGTGGCTAAGAAAGCTCCCCAGGAGGACAAAGAAAGATGTTTGCTTGATGGTGTGGACAGTCTAGAAAAAAGCGTTTCAGGGTGTAGGCCAAGTCGTGATGCTGCTGTTATGCGGAAGACTTACGTTTTGCAGAGATCATAGCCTAGTTATTCTGGAAGCAGACAAAGAAGAGTGTTTCGTGATACTTCCTAGAGGAATGTACAATGAGAAAGCCGCAGAGGCTGTAAACAAAAACTTTGTACAGATAAAGAAATGTGAATCAAAAGTAAAGAGCAAAGCTGTCAGGCTGTGTAAGGCGTTCAGCTTGGACAAGTTGGCCAAAGATATTAACAATCTGAGAGCTACAGCGCTAAACATATTTTTCAGTGCAAAGACGCAAAAGCCCAATGTGCCGTTTAGGAGCATCGTGAGCGAACATGCAACGTGGCAGTTGTTACTTAGTAGGCACATTCTAAAGGTGCTAAAAACTGTTAAAGTAAATGATCCTTTCTCAACAGGCAATTCACAAGACATAGTGCAGTTTCTACGAAACAAACAATCCATAGGCAGTGCGTTTTCTGTGGATGTTGAGGATCTGTTTTATTCAATTCCACATGATACACTTTTTGTTGCCGTAAAGATGTGCATAGAAAAAAGTGGCATCATAGCTTTTCAAAATTCAGCTGGTGTTACGCTTGAGGACTTTTTAACATTATTGGAAGCCTATCTTAATAGTACCTTTATTTCCTTTGACAAACAGTTTTTCTTGCAAAAACGCGGCATTTGCATTGGTTCGTGTATTGCGCCGCTGCTGTGCAACATTCTTATCTAGTGTTGACCCCATGCTCGAAGAGGCTTAAACGGGACAGCACTTTAAACATTTTAAAAGTTTTTAGATACATGGACGACTTTTTAATCCTTTTTAACAGACAAGGCTGATTGAAGCGCTGCGATGATATTTTAAAAATTTTTAGGGACGATGGTAAAGGGCTTTCGTTTACGCATGAAGTGCCACAGCGTTACACTCTGCAATTTTTAGATTTAAGATTAACCTTTCATGATTGACAAGCTTGTTGGCAATATTTCCCACGTGCCAAGAAAGGGTTGCTGCCGTATAATTCATGCCATTCCAAAACTGTGAAGCGTGGAATTGCTATGCTCTGCCTGGAGTCTGCCCTCGAAAAATCGTGTACACACACGATGCAGGCCTCGTTCAATAATCAGATTAAGCGACTGAAAGAAGCACGGTTCCCTGACTCGTTGGTGACCTCAGTCACCGAAAGCCTTTTACGGAAAGTTAAAGGTACCAGCGCCACAAGGGAGGAAGAAAGAGCCAGAACCGTAAGACCTGCAGTGATTCCTTGTGTTGATAAGGTTTCCCATAACCTCAAGAAGGTGGCAGGCCGGTATGGTGTACCCATTGCCCTTTCTGCCCCCGTCAAACTGGGTCGACTCTGTTCGAAAACCACACGCGAGGAGACCGGTTCGCAAGGCTGTGGCAAGAAGCATAGCACGTCCTACGGGAGATGTGCTACAGGCGTGGTGTACGAAATTCCCCTTGATGATGTGTGGTGTTTTGTGGCGCAAGGGCCAGGTCTGGCCAAAGAGCGCCATGACAAGTGGTAATGTTGAAGATGTTTTATGGAAGATGTGACTTGGCTGTAAAGTGGCCTAAAAATAGTCGCTGTAAAGTGCGTAAAATCTACGTGCTATAAAATTATGGCGATGATTAATGACGAATACTATGAACATTAAAATCCATCGTAGGAGAATGATGCAAAATAGAAAATATATAAGATAGTAACATTACTTGGACCACTGCTGCCTCGCCAGAGCCCTTGAAACACAAGGGCCTAGAGGCATCTGCTATACGAAAGAGCTATCACAGCGGCATCCTCTGAAGAGAGGACCCGCTACAAACATGTGGGGCTAACAACATGCAAGACAACATCTTTCAGAAAACATAGAACTGCGTTGGTGTCAAATAAAGGTTCTGGGCCGAGTAGGATTACGGGATGTAGGGGGATGTGCTGCCGGTATGCTAGAGAAAAATGTTTCCTTCTCTCAGATTCGGCTGCCCGACACTCCAGGAGGACGTGGAGGACGGTCAGCCTTTCCTCGCATCTACCGCAGGTTGGAGGATCATTTTCAGTGAGTAAAAAGTTATGCGTGCCAAATGTGTGTCCTATTCTGAGGCGACAGAATAGGACATCTGTTCGCCGTGATTTTGTTACGGAGGGCCAAGAACCTAACTGTGGCTTTATCAAGTGCAGTTTGTTATTTACTTCTGCGTCCCATATACGTTGCCAGTGGTTTCGCAGATGATGATATGTAGTGTTTATTGGCGCAAGGGCCAAGTGTGACCAAAGAGCGCCGAGACAATGGTGATGAGCACTGAATGGACTAATGGCTGATGTGACGTGGCCGTAGAGAGGCCTAAAACTGAGAGCTATAAGTTGCATAACATACACAAGGAATGAAAATGTGAGAATGGCTAAAGTAGGGTGTGCTATAAGTATAGGATGTACAACAACGGTGTAATAGCGTTAGATGAATAAAAAATGAACAGGTGATTCTTGTTGACGAATAGCAGAACAGCCTCAGCGGGTCCCTTGAGTACAAGGGCCTGGAGGCATCTGCTATAACATAGGTTCACATCGCAACCGTGGCCTCTCGCAAGAGGCCGTGTTACGAATTTCTTGGACAGAAAACGTGGAGCGTATCAACGTCGTTTAGAAAGGCTAAGGTAGACTGCATGTGAAATAGCGGTTCTTTGCCTAGAAACAGTGCCAGGTGAAGTGGTATATACTGACTGTATGCTAAAGGGAAGTGTTTTTTCCTCTCGACTTGTGTTTCGCGGCATTCTAGGAAGACATGTTGAACACTGAGTGTCTCCCCACATCTACTACACATTGGACGTTCACCGTCGCTCAACAAAAAGCTATGCGTACCGTAAGTGTGCCCTATTCTGAGACGACAGAATAGGACATCACTTCGTCTGGACTTGGTCAGTGATGGCCAGTATCCTAAATGTGGCTTAACTATGTGGAGTTTATTAAGGGTTTCAGCGTCCCATTTATGCTGCCAGTAGGTTCTGAGTTTTTTCCGTAAGTATGGCTTTAGGTCTGAGACCGGAACGGCTACGGACATGTTGCAAGCTTTTGTGTCTAAGGAGGTAGCAATTCGGTCTGCCAGGACGTTACCTTCAATACCTCTGTGTCCAGGCACCCAGCATATCGTTACATGTTGGCCAGATGCAGAAATAGTACAGAGGAGAGAGAAAAGATCTGCAATTACTGGATTTGTGTGGTTGAAGCATGACATCAATGTTTTCACAACGCTTAATGAGTCTGTGTATATGACCGCCTTATGTAGTTTTAACTGTTTGATGTGTTTCGCAGCCGACCAAAGTGCATACGCCTCTGCTGTAAAAATGCTTGTTTGAGGGTGCAGAACATCGGACTCGGAAAAGGATGGCCCGACGGCTGCATATGACACGCCAGCATGTGATTTAGACGCATCTGTGTAATACTCTGGACACGGGTATTTAAATTGTAATTCCAGAAAATGCATATGAATGTGCGCCTCTGGAGCATGTTTCGTTACCTCCACAAATGACGTGTCACAGTCAATAATTCGCCACAACCACGGTGGAAACGGCTTGGCAGAAGCCATGAGACTATTTTCATGAATAGGAACATCCATGTCTTCGCTCAGCTTTGTCACACGGATCGAGAATGGCTCTCTGGCTGTAGGTTTGTTACGAAAGAGTGTTGCAGAGGTCATATTGTTTATGGTGGGATAACAAGGATGGTTTTTGTTAGCATTTACTTTCAGAAAATAATTAAATGTAGAATATGACCGCTGCAGATCTAGCGACCATTCATTTGATTCGACATAGAGGCTTTGAATCGGACTCGTCCTAAAGGCGCCGGTGGCGAGGCGGATACCAAGATGATGCACAGGGTCCAGCATCTTAAGAGCACTGGGTGTAGCTGAGTGATACACAACGGCACCGTAGTCTAACCGCGATCGTACAAGGCTCCTGTAGAGGTTCATGAGGCATTTCCTGTCGCTGCCCCATGTTGTATGTGACAGTATTTTCAAGATGTTCATTGTTTTAAGGCATTTAGCTTTCAAATACTTGATATGAGGAATGAAGGTTAGTTTTGAGTCGAGTATTATGCCTAAAAATTTATGTTCAGTGTTGAGTGGTATGTGTTGTCCATGCAGCATAATATCAGGATCTTGTATCAAACCTCTCTTTCTAGAAAAAAGTACACAGGAGCTTTTGAGGGGGTTTAGCTTGAAGTCATTTTCATTTGCCCATTGTGAGACCTTGTTCAGTCCGAGTTGGACTTGGCGCTCGCAGACAGCAAGATTACAAGACTTAAATCCTAATTGCACGTCGTCTACATATATTGAATAAAACATTGAGGATGGAATGACTTTGTGGAGGGAATTCATTTTCACAATGAAGAGGGTGCAGCTAAGCACGCCTCCTTGTGGCACACCAGTCTCTTGAGCGAATAGCCTGGACAGGGCATTGCCCACCCTAACACGGAACGTGCGGTTAGTCAAGTAGTTTTCTATCATATTTAGCATGTTGCCCCGTACGCCCATTGCAGATAGGTCTCGCAGGATTCCAAATCGCCCTGCTGTGTCATAGGCTTTCTCCAAGTCCAGAAATACAGAGAGAAAAAATTGTTTGTGTATATAAGCCTCTCTAATATTTGCCTCAATGCGAACTAGGTGGTCTATTGTTGACCTACCCTCCCTGAAACCACATTGAAGGGGATCAAGTAGACGGTTGCTTTCTAGGAAATAGATTAGACGTCGATTTACCATTTTTTCATATAACTTACACATGCAGCTTGTTAGTGCTATTGGCCTACAACTACTGGCTAATGCGGGGTCTTTGCCTTGCTTATGAATTGAGATGACAATCGCTTCTTTCCATGAGGATGGAATATGCCCAGATACCCACATAGAGTTGTAAAGGGACAGAAGTGTGTTCAATGTTTCTGGATGCATATTCTTGATCATCGCATACATTATGCGGTCACTACCTGGTGCTGAGTTGCTGCAGGAAATGAGAGCAGCCGTCAGTTCAGCGAGACTAAAGGGACAGTTGTAAGGTTCATCTGCTGCGCATTTTCGTTGAAGGCGCTCTCGCTCTATGCGTTCCTTGAATTTTAGGAAAGTTGGCGCATAGTGTGATGCACTAGAAATATTTTCAAAATGCTTACCCAGGAAGTCTGCCTGATCTTTCATGGTGTTGCCTTGAGCGTTTACTAAAGGAAGCGGTTGTGCTTCCCTGCCCTTTAATCTGTTCACCCTGTTCCATACCTTACCCTCATCTTTGTAAGAATTGATACTACATATGTACCTTTCCCAGCTTTCTCGCTTAGCACGTCGTCGTGTTCTTCTGCCCTGTGATTTTGCCTTCTTGAAATTAATGAGGTTCTCCGCAGTTGGAGAGTCACGAAGCAGGCTCCAAGCTTTATTTTGTTTTTTTTCCGTGCCTCTTTGCATGCGTCATTCCACCAAGGCAAACGACGCTTATTAGCAAGTCCGTTAGTTTGTTTTACGCATTTTTCAGCGGCGTCAATAATAAAAACTTAAATATGCCACAGCATCATCAATGTTTAAAGAACTCAAATCATCGTACTGTAAATATGTGATCTCCTGAAACATTTCCCAATCCGACGAGTCGATTTTCATCGGGGAATCTGTGGAGTACATTCAGCGCGTTTTGTTAAATTTAAGAGAATAGGAAAGTGGTCACTTCCGTACGGGTTTTTCAGGACCTTCCAATCAAGGTACGGCATTAGAGATGGAGAGGCTATGGTTAGGTCTATTGAAGAATATGATTTGTGTGTAGTGCTATAAAAGGTGGGTTCTTTTTTATTCAGAAGAACTGCACCGGTACATAAAAGAAAGTCTTCTATAGTACGCCCTCTTGCATCACAGCGCGAGTCGCCCCATAGCGTATTATGGGCGTTCACATCACCTGTTAAAATGAATGGTTCCGGAAGCTGATTGACTAGTGTTTCAAGATCCCTTAGTTGCAAGCGATGTTCCGGTGGTATGTAGAGGGAACAGACCGTAACCAACCTGTCGAAAAGAATCGCCCTAACCGCTACTGCCTCAAAATTAGTTTGAAGGTGGAGGTGTTGGCAAGCAACTGACCTCTGAGCTATAATAGCCACGCCACCAGACGCGGCATGGCCATCATCGCGATCTTTCCGGAATAATGTGTATTGTGTTAAGAAATTTGTATTTGATGTATTTGAATGATTTGGTTTCGCAGTTTCCTTCTTAAGAAAGGCTTCAGGTCTGTGACAGGGACCGAAGCAGCAGGATTAACTGCATGCAATGAAATTGATGTGGCCATCTGGTCCACTAGAACGTTACCCTGGATGTCCCTATGGCCAGGCACCCAGCATATAATCACATGCTGGTTAGATACATATGCTTTACATAACACGGAATAGAGTTCAATTATAACAGGATTTTTGTGCTTACAGAACGATATCAAAGACTTCACAACACTTAGGGAGTCCGTATATATAACTGATTTTTTGAGTTTTGATTTCCTTATATGCTTCACGGTCGACAATATTGCGTAGGCCTCAGCCGTAAAGATACTAGTTTCGGATGCAGTACGTCGGATTCCGAGAAGGATGGACCGACGGCTGCAAAGGACACCCCGTCGTGTGACTTCGATGCGTCTGTGTAGAACTCCGTGCAGGAGTGTTTGCATTTGGATTTCAATGTCTGAAGCGTGCTTTGTAACTTGAGTGAAAGATGTGTCGCATTGTATCAGCTGCCACTCCCAAGGAGGTAGCAGCTTGGCTGGATGCATTAGGCGGAGCTCGAGGAGCGGAACATGCATTCCTTCACTAAGCTCCCTCACACGCCGCGAGAAAGCCTGTCTTACGGAGGGACGATTGCGAAAGAGTGTAGCATATGTCATGTCATTAACGGTATTAAAACACAGATGTTGAGGATTTGAGTGGACTTTCAGAAAATATGTTTGGCTGATGTAGGTTCTCTGCAGATGAAGTGACCACTCATTTGATTCTACATATAGACTTTGTATGGGACTCGTTCTGAAAGCGCCAGTGGCCAGTCGGATTCCTAGATGGTGGACTGGGTCTAGCATCTTTAGTGCGCTCGGGGCGGCAGAGTGATAAATCACGGCACCATAGTCTAGTCGTGATCGAATGAAGCTTTTATAGAGATGCAATAAACACTTCCTGTCACTACCCCATGTAGTCTGGGATAGAAGTTTCATTATGTTCATTGTGTTTAGACATTTTTCTTTAAGATGTTTAATGTGGGGGACGAAAGTGAGTCTGTAGTCAAGTATGACACCTAAATATTTGTGTTCTTTGTTTACAGGTATCTGTTGTCCACGCAGTTCTATGCAAGGATCTGGGATAAGTCCTCTCTTTCTTGTAAAAAGAACACAAGAGCTTTTGTTAGGATTGATCTTAAATCCATTCCTGTCTGCCCACATTGAAACTTTGTTCAGCCCATGCTGTACCTGTCTCTCGCAGACTGCGAGGTTACAAGATTTGAAAGCTATTTGAATGTCGTCCTCGTAGACAGAGTAAAAGATGGCCAGTGGTAATGAAGCACGAAGCGTGTTCATCTTCACGATAAAGAGCGTGCAGCTGAGCACGCCTCTTTGGGGGTACACCCGTTTCTTGCGTAAAAGGACGTGAGAGTGCATTGCCGACTTCTACCCGGAAGGTACGATTTGACAGATAGCTTTCTATTATGTTAAGCATATTACCGTGGATGCCCATTTCTGACAGGTCTCTTAAGATTCCGTAACGCCACGTTGTGTCATACGCCTTTTCCATATCGAGAAACATCGATAGGAAGAACTGTTTATGTATAAATGCGTCCCGGATATTCCCTTCAACACGTACGAGATGATCGGTTGTGGAGCGCCCTTCTCGGAAGCCGCACTGATAAGGATCAAGCATTTTGCTCTGTTCAAGGAAATGAATGAGTCGCCGATTTATCATTTTTTCAAACACCTTACAAATGCAACTTGTGAGGGCTATCGGGCGGTAACTTGCCACTGAGGAAGGGTCGTTGCCTTGTTTCAAAACAGGGACCACGATGACTTCCTTCCATGCGGTTGGAAGGTACCCTGCATCCCAGATGGTGTTGAAAAGTGTGAGTAGTGAAACTTGCGTGTCATTGTGTAAGTTTTTGAGCATTTCATACATGATTCTATCAGATCCTGGTGCGGAGCTCTTGCATGCACTCAGGGCAGCTCTCAATTCGGCAATACTAAAAGGACGGTTGTAAGGCTCATTCTCTCGACACTTTCTCCTTAATGGCTTACGTTCTTCTATTTGTTTATGTTTCAGGAAGGATTGCGAATAATGATTTGAACTTGATACGCTCTCAAATTGCTCCCCAAGTGAGTCTGCCTGATCTTCCAGTGTATCGCCCTGTGTATTTACTAGAGGGAGTGAATATGTTTGTCGCCCTCTAATTCTATTTACTCTGTTCCAGACTTTGGCCTCATATGTAAACGAGTTAATACTCGATAAATACTTCTGCCAGCTTTCTCTTCTGGCCTGTCGGCGGGTTCTCCTACCTTGGGACTTTACTTTTTTAAAGTTGACAAGATTTTCTGCAGTGGGCGAAGCGCGTAGCAACCCCCACGCTTTGTTCCGATTCCTACGTGCGATTCTGCATTCATCGTTCCACCACGGGACATGCCGTTTGCATGCCGAGCCGCTTAATTCACGTATGCATTTAGATGCGGCATCTATTATGAAGGCTGTGAAGTACTCCACAGCAGCATAGATTTCTAAAGAAGACATGTTATCCCATGATATACTAGTTAAGTTTCGGAATTTCTCCCAGTCTGCTGTGTCAATCTTCCACCTGGGAGCCTGTGGTGGATATTCGTTTTCTTTAAGTGTTCTTAATAGTATGGGGAAGTGGTCGCTTCCGTAAGGATTGTTCATAACTTCCCATTCGAGTTCAGGCAGTATGGACGAGGAAACTATGCTCAGATAAATTGAAGAAAAGGTATTGTTTGCAAGGCAGTAATAAGTGGGTTTCTTCTTATTCAGAAGGCACGCACCAGAAGAAAAAAGGAACTGTTCAACAAGACGACCTCGCGCATCTATACGAGAGTCGCCCCACAGGGAGCTGTGCGCATTGAAATCGCCAAGAACAACATAAGGTTCTGGCAATTGATCTATAAAGGATTGGAATTCATGTTTCGTTAATTCGTAATGTGGGGGTATGTAAAGAGAGCTAATGGTGATGAGTTTGTTTAGGAGAACAGTTCGAACCGCCACTGCTTCAAGGGGCGTTCGTAGCTGTAAAGGTTGACACGCTATGCTTTTATGAATAAAAATGGCAACACCGCCTGATGATACGACAGCATCATCGCGATCTTTGCGAAACGTGACATACGGTCGGAGAAAGCTTGTGTGTTGTGGTTTTAGGTGTGTTTCCTGTAGACACAGCACTGTTGGATTATGTTTTTGTATAAGCTCTAGCACATCGTCAAGATTCCTAAGAAGACCTCTGATGTTCCATTGAATTATTTGCGAATCCATATTTGAAGTAAATCGGTGGTGTGTAAACAGAAACACAAGCGATGCATTAGGTTACAGAGCTCTTTCGAGGCCCTGTAACCGGGGTTTTGCTTTTTCTGAAGCGTTCGAGGGAGCCTCGCCGCTCCTTAGGCGCTTGGTGCGCCTTGAGGGTAGGTGTAGTGTCCATTGCCTCTAGTGAGGCGCCGGACACATGCTCTTGCGAGCGAGAAGTTACCAGCGAGGGTCCCACCTTAGAGGGCAAGACCCCTGCGCCCACCAGCCCGGAGGTCGATGGGGCTCCCTGAGGGATTTGGCTGCGCCGGCTGTTGCCAGCGCTGAAAAGGGCCGAGGAGGTTGGGGCAGCCTCGGCTGCGCCCCCTTTCGGGGTCGATGTGTTGACGGAGCAGCGCTAGCTGCAACCGCCGCGGGGGCAGATGGCGTAACTGCTGACTCACTGCCTGTGGGTCGGACAGCCGCCGGAGGCCGTTGTGGCGCTGCCCCCTTACGCGCCACATCGGCAAAGCTGCTCTTAGACAGGTATGACACCCGCCTCCGTGCCTCCTTGAAAGATATGTTTTCTTTGACTTTGATTGTCACAATCTCTTTTTCTCTTTTCCAGGACGGGCAGGACCGCGAGTATGCGGCATGCTCGCCATCGCAGTTGACACAATGTGGAGTGTTCTGGCATGTTTCGGAGGAATGCTCTTTGTCACTGCACTTGGCACAAGTCAGCCGGCCTCGACAGTTCTGTGAACTGTGGCCGAAACGTTGGCACTTAAAGCATCTGAGAGGATTGGGAACGTATGGCCGAACACGAAGTTTGATATAACCGGCCTCGATGGACTCGGGAAGGACACTTGAGCCGAAGGTGAGTATCAGGTGTTTCGTTTTGATCTCTTTTCCATCTCGCCTCATCTTAATTCGTTTAACATTGATAACGGTCTGGTCACTGAAGCCCTCCAAGAGTTCAGCCTCAGTGAGCTCCATCAAGTCATCGTCAGAGACAACACCACGAGTGGTGTTCATCGTGCGGTGCGGGGTTATAATTATTTGGGTTTCTCCAAATGACTCTAGTTTTGACAGTTTTTCATAGTGTTTTTGATCGCGGAGCTCAAAGAGAAGATCACCGCTTGCCATTCTCGATGCCTTATAACCAGGACCAAAGACTTCAGTCAATGACTTGGAAACAAGGAAGGGTGAGATAGTTCTTACTGGTTTATCTGGTGATGATGATGATGTATGGGGTTTTGTGGCGCAAGGGCCAGGTATGGCCAAAGAGCGCCATGTCTGTGCTAATGAGTTTGCAGTGTAATTATGATTACTATGAAGTTCGTGTGAGGTGGCTGTAAAGAGGCCTTAAAAATATACGCTCTAAAGTGCGCGAAATCTGTATGATAAAATTATGGTGATGACGTATGACTTGTACTATGAACATTTAGATGCATATAAAAAGAATGATACGATAGGTAAAATATATGAGATTATGAGAAATGCGAGAGCACTACTGCCTCCTTAGAGCCCATGAAACACAAGGGCCTGGAGGCATGCGCTATGCAAAACAATTATCGCAGTGGCATCCTCTCGAGAGAGGAGGCGCTACGAATTCATGGGACTAATAACATGTAAGACCACATCTCTTAGAAAACGTAGCACTATGTCTGTATTAAAAAGCGGTTCTGGACCAAGAAGCATTGCAGGATGAAGAGGAATGTGCTGTCGGTATGCTAATGAAAAATGACTTTCTCTCAGATTCGGCTTCCCGACACTCCAGGAGGACGTGGAGTACGGTCAGCCTCTCCCCGCATCTACCACAGGTTGGAGGCTCACTTCCGGTGACTAGAAAATTATGGGTACCAAACGTGTGTCCGATTCTGAGACGACAGAATAGGACATCTGTTCTGCGCGATTTTGTAGTAGAGGGCCAGAATCCTAACTGTGGTTTTATTAGGTGGAGCTTATTATCCGTTTCCGCGTCCCACATGCGTTGCCAGTGGTCTCGCAATCTCCTTCGCAAGAAAGGCCTCAGATCTGTGACAGGCACCGCAGCGGTAGGGTTAACAGCTTGCAATGTGATTGACGTGGCCATCTCGTCCGCCAGAACGTTACCTTCGATTCCCCTGTGGCCAGGGACCCAGCATATTATGATATTCTGGTTAGATGAGTACGCTTTGCACAAGACCGAAAATAGTTCATTAAACACGGGATTTTTATGTTTGCTGAGTGACATTAAGGCTTTCACGACGCTTAGAGAGTCAGTATAGATCGCTGCTTCTGGAAGTTTTCATTTTCTTATATGCTTCACAGCAGAGTAATGCGTAGGCCTCGGCCGTAAAGATACTTGTTTCCGGATGCAGTACATCGGATTCCGAAAACGATGGGCCGACGGCTGCATAGGATACCTCGGCATTTGATTTCGAAGCGTCTGTGTAGAACTCTGCGCAGGAGTGCTTGTACTGTAGTTCTAGGAAATGCATCCGGATTTCTGCCTCAGGAGCGTGCTTTGTAACTTTTATAAAGGATATGTCACATTGTATCACCTGCCATTCCCAAGGAGGTAAGAGCTTGGTTAGGTGGATTAAGCGATGCTCGAGGAGTGGGACATGCATTTCATCGCTAAGCTCTTTCACACGCAGCGAGAAAGGCTCTCTTATAGAGGGGCGATTGCTGAAAAGTGTAGCGCACGTCATATCGGTAACGGTATCAAAACATGGATGTTCAGGATTAGAGCGTACTTTAAGGAAATATGTAAAGCTGTTGTATGATCTCTGTAGGTGGAGAGACCATTCATTCGATTCGGCATATAAGCTTTCAATCGGGCTTGTTCTGAAAGCGCCCGTGGCTAAACGGATGCCTAGATGGTGAACCGGGTCTAGCATCTTTAGCGCGCTTGGGGCGGCAAAGGTATATACCACGGCACCATAATCTAATCGTGACCGGATGAGGCTCTTATGCAGATTCATTAGGCACTTCCTGTCACTACCCCACGTAGTCTGGGATAGAAGTTTCATTAGGTTCATTGTTTTCAGACACTTTTCTTTGAGTTGTTTAATGTGTGGGACGAAAGTGAGTCTATTGTCAAGTGTAACACCTAGAAATTTGTGCTCTTTGTTTACAGGTATCTGTTGTCCACACATTTCTAAGCAAGGATCCGGGACCAGGCCTCTCTTGTAAACAAAACACAAGAACTTTTAAGAGGATTGATTTTAAATCCATTTTTCTCTGCCCACCCTGACACCTTGTTCAAACCATGCTGTACCTGTCTCTCGCACACTGCGAGGTTACAGGATTTGAAACCTATCTGAATGTCGTCCACATAGATGGAATACAAAATGGCCGGTGGTAAGGATGCACGAAGTGTTGTCATCTTAACAATAAAAAGTGTGCAACTGAGCACGCCACCCTGAGGTACACCAGTTTCTTGTGTAAAAGGACGTGACAGCACATTGCCAACTTTTACCCGGAAGGTGCGATTGGACAAGCAGCTTTTTATTACGTTTAGCATATTACCATGAATGCCCATTTCCGATAAGTCTCGCAAGATCCCGTATCGCCACGTTGTGTCACACGCCTTTTCCATATCGAGAAATATCGATAAGAAGAACTGTTTATGTATAAGTGCGTCCCGGATATTTCCTTCAATACGTACAAGATGGTCGGTTGTGCAGCGCCCTTCTCGGAAACCACACTGATAGGGATCAAGCATTTTGTTCTGTTCAAGGAAATAGATGAGGCGCCGATTTATCATTTTTTCAAATACCTTACACATGCAACTTGTGAGGGCTATCGGGCGGTAGCTTGCCACTGAGGAAGGATCTTTGCCTTGCTTTAAAACAGGGACCACAATGGCTTCTTTCCATGCGGTCGGAAGGTACCCTGCGTCCCAGATAGTGTTGAAAAGTGTAAGTAGTGTAACTTGCGTGTCATTGTGTAAGTTTTTCAGCATTTCATACATGATTCTGTCAGATCCCGGTGCAGAGCTCTTGCATGCGCTCAAGGCAGCTCTAAACTCTGCAATACTAAAAGGACGGTTGTATGGTTGATTTTGACGACATTTTCTGTTGAAAGGCTTACGTTCTTCTATTTGTTTGTATTTGAGGAAGGATTGTGAATAATTTGTTGAACTTGACACGTTCTCAAAATACTCCCCAAGTGAGTCTGCCTGGTATTGCAGTGTATCGCCCTGTGTGTTTACCAGAGGGAGTGAATATGTTTGGCGCCCTCTAATCCTATTCACACTGTTCCAGGCTTTGGCCTCATCTCTGAACGAGTTAATACTCGATATAAACTTGTGCCAATTTTCTCTTTTGGCCTGTCGGCGGGTTCGCCTGCCTTGGGACTTTACTTTTTTAAAGTTCATAAGATTCTCTGCTGTGGGAGAAGCGCGTAGCAACCCCCACGCCTTGTTCCGATTCTTACGGGCGATCCTACGTTCGCTGTTCCACCACGGTACATGTCGTTTGCATGCCAGACCACTTACTTCGGATATGCATTTTGCTGCGGCATCTATTATGAATGATGTAAGATAATCCACAGCAGCATCAATTTCTAAAGAAGGAATGTCGGCCCATGAGATGCTGGTGAGAGTTCGAAATTTCTCCCAGTCGGCTCTGTGTCTATCTTCCACCTAGGAGCTTGTGGAAGATATTCGTTTTCTTTACATGTTCTTTCAGCATGGGGAAGTGGTCACTCCCGTAAGGATTGTTTGTGACTCCCCATTCGAGTTCGGGCAGTATGGATGGAGAAACTATACTGAGATCAATTGAAGAGAAGGTTTTGTTTGCAAGACAGTAATATGTGGCTTCCTTCTTATTCAGAAGGCACGCACCAGAAGAGAAAAGGAACTGTTCAACAAGACGACCTCGCGCATCTATACGAGAGTCGCCCCACAGGCAACTGTGCGCATTGAAGTCGCCAAGAACAACGTAAGGTTCAGTCAATTCGTCTATAAAGGACTGAAATTCATGTTTGTTTAAATTGTAATGTGGGGGTATGTAAAGTGAACAAATGATAATAAGTCTGTTTAGGAGAACAGCTCGAACCGCCACTGCTTCAAGAGGCGTTTGTAGCTGTAAATGTTGACACGCAACGCTTTTATGGATGACAATGGCAACACCGCCCGATGATGCGACACCATCATCGCGATCTTTACGAAAGGTTATATACTGTCGGAGAAAGCTTGTGTGTTTTGATTTTAGGTGTGGTTCCTGTAAACACAGCACTTTTGGATTGTGTTGGTGGATGAGTTCTTGTACATCATCAAGGTTTCTCAGAAGACCTCTGACATTCCATTGTATGATGTGTGTATTCATATTTAATGTGAATTGGTGCTGTGTATACGGGAACAGAAATGATGAGTTAGATTACAGAGCTCTTGCGAGGCCCTGTAACCGGGGTTTTGCCTTTTTTGGAGCGTTCGAGGGAGCCCCGCCGCTCCTTAGGCGCTTGGTGCGCCGTGGGGATAGGTATTGTGTCCATTGCCTCTTGTGAGGCGCCGGACACGCGCTCTTGAGAGCGAGAAGTTTTTCGATAGAGTCTCACCTCGGAAGGCGAGACCTCTGCGCCCACGAGCCCGGAGGTCGATGGGGCTCCCTGTGGAATTAGGCTGCGCCGGCTGTTGCCAGCACTGGGAGGGGCCGGGGAGGTCGAGGCAGCCTCGGCTGCGCCTACCTTCGTGGCCGCTATCGGTACTGCGGGATCGCTGCGTGTAGCGCAGGTTGCCGCAGATAACTCTTGTGGGGCCGGCAACCCAAGGGTAGCCTGGCCTGGTTGCTGGTTGGATGGAGTAGGCTTACCTACTTCCACCCTGGGGGCAGGAGCCAAAGGTACCTGCTCGCTGCACGCGGGCTGGGTACTTGGCATTAGCCGCTGCGACGCTGCCCCTTGACGCGCCGCATCAGCATAAGGTGTGTTGTGGAAAGGTGAGCACCGTTTACGGGCTTCCTTAAACAAAATATTTTCCTTGACTTTAAGTGTGATTATCTCTTTTTCTTTCTTCCAGTTCGGACAAGAGCGTGAGTAGGCTGGATGGTCACCACTGCAGTTCACACAGTGAGGTGTGCCACTGCAGTTGTCGGAGGGGTGGCCCTGGACTCCACACTTTGCACAAGCTGTTTGACCACGGCAGCTCTGCGAGGCATGGCCGAACCTCTGACATTGGAAACACCGTCTAGGGTTGGGGATAAATGGTCGAACATTTAACCTGATGTAACCTGTTTCGATTGTTTCTGGCAGTACGCTGGATGAAAATGTTAGGATAAGATGTTTAGTGGGGATTTCCTTGTTGTCTCGTCTAATTATAATACGTTTTACGTCAGTAACATTTTGTTCTTTCCACCCTTCCAGGAGTTCAGTTTCTGTCAAGCCTAGGAGGTCTGCCTCTGACACGACTCCCCGTGAGCTGTTCATTGTTCGGTGTTGTGAAATAGAAATCGGTATGTTACCAAATGTCACAAGACTGCCAAGCTTCTCGTACTGATGTTTCTGAGGGATCTCAAGGAGAAGGTCTCCGCTATCCATTTTCGTTACCTTATAACCTGACCCTAACGCTTCGGTCAAAGATTTTGCTACTGTGAAAGGAGAAGTAAATCTAGCTTGTTTTTCAGGATTCTCACTGTGTACTACGTGGTATTTTTGGTAGGTCTCTTTCGATCGGTTGAAACAAGTGCTTAAGTCTTCGGTGCATCCCCTCTTCTGAGGGTGACGATCAAGTAGGCGAGGAAATGCGGGTGTTCCCATAGTAATTTGGTATGTTTTCAGCAGCAATGGCGGCCACCCAACATGGAGCCCAACTTGGGGACGCTGCAGGACTTAACGGGTAAGGCTGCCGGCGACAACCGTACACTGCCACTATAACCTAATATATTATACCCAAGGGAGGGCACATACACAAGGTTAACCCTTGCCGGCGTGGAGAAAGGAAGTAAATGGAAGAGAGAAGAAGACAGGAAAGATCAAAAAGGGAGAGATAAAGACGAAGGTTTGGGGAGAGAGAGACAGGAAGAGGCGACTACCGATTTCCCCCGGGTGGGTCAGTCCGGGGGTGCTGTCTATGTGAAGCCGAGGCCGAAGAGGTGTGTTGCCTCCGCCGGGGGGCCTTAAAGGTCCAAGCACCCAGCATCGGCTCAACCCCCAGGATCCCCTTTTCCCCAGACATGGCTAAGCCGCGCACGGCTACACGCGGGAGGGTCCAACCCTCGTGTGCTCGGGTACGTGGTGTCGCCACACACCAAACGCCTGCTGACGCAGACGCCCCTGCGGGGGAAATTCCCCTTGAGTGCGGCAAGTCCTATATAGGACAGACTGGACGCTGCATAAATGAACGAGCTAGGGAACACGAACTAAATCTAATGAAAGATGGCGTGGCACATTTGTCTGCGCACTGCAAGGCCTGCACGTGCAAACCACGGTTTTCTGAGATTAGGATTCTTGGCAGAAGTAGATTTCAAACAGCACGTGAGCTGATGGAAGCCTACTATATAAAAAAGAAAGGAACAAATTGCATTAGTGATACATCTATCGTGCTCTATAAATCATAAACTAGATTTTTTGACCGCTGGGTAACGTAGATCTGTGAACAGCCAGCGCATGCGTGTATGTATATATATATTCTTGGGTCACAGCCCAAAATAAATCAGTTGGAAGTGCCGCCTGTGTTGTCTTTATGTGTCTTCCTGTTGTGAGTGTTCAATTGCGGCAAAAAACATGTCTTTTAGCAAGCACCAACTAGGCCAACAAGCAGTTCTGTAGGTATATGCAGTTTCGCTGTGAAAAGAATGAACACCCTTCTGCTAGAGACCAAGACAATCATAAGGCGCACTAACAAATAAGTTTATTGAGCATGCCGAGTAAATGCTGTTTGACAAGGAATAAATCGAAGTTGCACAAAAAGTAGAAGCAAGAACTGATATGTGTCCATACAGATCCCAACAGGAAACGCATCCATCTCTGAAAGTGTAACAGAAGCCATGCTCACATAAGATTCTCCCAGTGTCTTCGCATCAACAGCTTCCATAATTTCTTTAGGCAGCCGGTCTCCACAAAATGCTAGCTTCTTCCTCTACAATGCACTCTCGACTTCTGAGCGTGCATTATAGAGGAAGAAGCTAGCATTCTGTGCTGATTGGCTGCCTAGACAAATTATGGAAGTTATAGATCTAAAAACGCTGGGAGTATCTTGTCAGCATGGCCTACATTAGAAATGGATGCATTTCCTGTCAGCAAATACACATTAATTGTTGCGTCTCCTTTTTGTGTTCTTGGTTTATTGTTTGTGGGCCAGCATTTACTTGGCGTGTACATTAAACTTTTGGTTGTTAGATCATTTCAGTTTTCTTGTTCGTCTTGTGTGTTCTCTGGTGCCGTTTACAGCCAGGCTATTCTTTATTTTTTTAGACTGCAACAAGTCACTTTAATGGCCCTTATGGTGCTTCTGTGTACCTTATACAATTTATTATTTGGGCAATGTTGCAAAGCATACAGTGTGAAGCAGTAAGACCAGGGTACACTAACTTCTAATTAAAAGGTTTATTGTGAAATGCAGTGATTTATAAAGGTTACCATAAAGTAGTACAGCAAGAAAGCCTGATAAACACTAGTACTTGATGAAACCATACATAATCAAAAATAGGAAATAGAGAAAATACGAATAAATATACAAGTCCAGGAAAAAAAAAACATTGTGATCACCAAGTGCACATACGGCACTTGGTGATGCACGAGCACTAGTGCACTACCTTCCAGAAAACTTGTTTTCTGTTTTCTTCCAATGGCATGGAACTGGAAGAGTGCTTGCATAAGCAAGCTGTCAGTGTGTTTATCGGAATAATAAAAGTGTTTCTTGAAAGGTGCTGGCATGCCCGATTGGCGATTGCAATGACTTTTTTCCTGCACTTGGAATTTTTCTGTATTTTCCTTCTGTATCATTTTTATTTTGGTTGCATCAAGCACCAGTTTTTATCTAGCCTTCAAAGCTGTCTTTTTTTTTCTGGTAAACTGTATAAATCGCCGCATTTTTACAACGAACCTTAGTTGCAAGTTAGCCATCATCCGTCCGTAGCGTCATCCTTTCATACTGCTTCATGCTATGCACCCTTGAAACATATATGTGTGTATGTGTGCATGCACGCACGTAGATTTGGATGTGAAATCGGTGCCTTGGGCGTGGGTATGATTTTTCTCCTGTGCAGCCTCATGAATTCATTAACTATAGTGCAACAGCAATGGGCAAGAACGAAGTGAGCACACAGAGCACTTCGTTCTTGTCCGTTGTATATTTGTTGAGTTTTAGTTAACAATGAATACACACTAACTCGTCCAGTTTTCATTTCTTATGTCGGGATCGTAAGCCTGCTTGTGTCCTGGAATGTCTGCATGGCTATGTATCCTGTAATTTAATTTTTGGCCATGTGTTTGCAAGTCGTATGTAAATCTCCTTATTTTCCCGATAATTTGTGTGAAGTGCAGGCCCAGACAGTTTCTGGTGAATCCATGGCGGCGTGCAGGATGTTGTAGTCTGCAAATCTGCACTTAAAGTTCTGCTTTGATTGCTTTCAGTTCAGCTTTTCTAGGTGTAGGATGACCTGGAATGGTAGTCACTTGTATGAGGTTTAATTTTGTGTAGTGTCACACTACTGTTACACTGCTATTGCCACATCAGTGGACTATATGTGCCTGGTGTTTGCTTGCACTTTCACGATTAGCAACCTCCTCTGTGTGTTTGGCAGTTGCATATAGCCTCCTGGCCTAATTGTTCGCCCCCATATTACATATGGTATGGGCCTGTTGTGTTTCAAGTTCAGGTGCTCCTAAGGTTGTGTTTCTGAAGGGCGGGGTAGTGATCTTTGCATCTCATATACCAGCTGGCATAGTATCTTGGGACCAGGTTCTGCGCTCTTGAGGCAAAGAATTTCTGCTGCAGGCTGCAACTCTACTCTGTCTTGTGGGGTTCTCACCCGTGCTCTTGGGACAAAGGAACGACAACACAGTAGCGCGAACAACCACAAGAGCATTTATTGCACCTTTAATAGATCAATGCCTGCTAGCCGAGTTGCTATCCACAAAACATGCCGATGGGCGCGCGACAAATCTAGGAAGTCCGACTCACCGCGACTGGATAACGAGCGAATATGTTCGCCCCATGTTGGACTCCAACGCCTGGTCGTTCGCGCGTACAGTCACACGAACGGTGGCACGTTCCAACGAGGCCTCGTGAGACGTTCTCACAGAAGCATGGATCGGCGCACGCGCTGGACCCGAGCCAAAGAGAAGGCCTTCTTTCCGCGCCCAAGTAACCCCGCCGTTAGGCGGCGTTAGCAGCGCAACACGCGCCATCTCTCGTACTGCGCTTCAACAAGACCGACTGCCGCGGGCATCAGGCCACGCGGCGAAGTCGGATTACAGGAGACGGGAGCTATGCGGGAAAACAACATATCAGGGGACGCGTGAGAGTCACGCATCCCCACATGCCCCCAATTAAATCACTACATATACCGGGAAAACATGTCACAAAGGTCTAACACCAACGCGTGCTTCGCGAACAAGGTAGTACATGCAACAGTGGCCGCGCCGAGGAAATGTCCACACGCTGTCCATCAGTGGGCACGGCGGACCATCGACAAGCATGTGGCTTAAACCCTTCTGCTACCTTGTGCTTGCTCATGGCCTGGCCGGTCCAACGATACCACAACTGCCGCAGCCTGACCAGTCTTCAAGAAATGAAATCGACCGTCCGCATCTACCAAACTTCGCCACGTGCACTTGGACCACAACTACAACACCGATGCCACGTCACTGCTTTCATGACGCCAACCCTTCGCTGTTTTGAGATGAGTCACTTGAGGCGCCGCCTATTCTTCACGTGACGTCAACGCATCGCTTTATAAAGGAACAGCTCCAAGCCTACACTTTCAGTGGGCACGGCGGACCATCGACAAGCATGTGGCTTAAACCGTTCTGCTACCTTGTGCAGGTTAGTAACTGCTATAGCACGATTAGAAGTGATTGTCATGGTCTTTTGGTCTTGCCGTGCCCCCTACGGTGTGCTCCTATTGTCCATGATGTGTACTGCGTATGTTTGCTGCTGATGTGCGGCGACATTGAGTTAAATCCCGGCCCCACTGACGGTGGTGGGGCCTCTATCGAATCCATGCTGAAAGAGCTGCTGTCTGGTCAGAACAAGTTGGCAGCTGACGTGACTGCGCTCAGGGAGCAACAGAATAAGGTGGAAAACGTTATAGCTGATTGGAGAGCCAGATTCGTTGAATTAGAAAAACGAGCCTCGCGTGTAGATGACCTTGAACGTACAGTAAGGTCACTGGAGGCGAAGTTGGCTGATCTGGAGGATAGGAGCAGGAGATCCAATCTGGTAGTCTTTGGCATTCCGGAGGATGCCGGCGAAACTGAACCTATTCTTAAAAATAAAGTTCTTGACGAGGTGTTTTCTCCAAAGCTTGCTGTCCCTTGCAAATCTGTCAGCCGAATTCATCGTCTTGGTAACAAAGGTAACAAGAGACCAGTAATCATTTATTTCCAGGATTTTACCGAAAAACAGCTTGTCTTAAAAAGTGCGTACAAACTAAAGGTAGTCGAATATCGATTCAAAACGATTACTCGCGCAGCACACTAAGGAAACGTAAACTCTTGTGGGATAGTGCTAAAAGTGAAAGAGAACAAGGCAAGAAAGTTCGCTTAATTAATGATAAGATGCGTATTAACAATGAGCTTTTCACATGGGATGACAGTAAGAACTTGAGGATCAAACTGACGGCCATGTAAATACTTCGAAAAATGATTGACTTGCCTCCGCTGATACTTCCCCTGGTGCTAAAGAAGAAGAAGAAACTTTAGTAGCTAAAGAACTGAGAATTTTAAACATCAACGCCCGCAGTGTCGTTAATAAATCGGAAAGCCTTGAGGCAACTATCATGGGTTACAATCCACATGTAGTTGTGATAACAGAAACATGGTTGCATGACAATATTGACACGTGTACTTATCTTTATCGGGCGACCACGTTTCGCCACCTAACAAATGTAATCGCACAGCGCGGGACGCGCCTGCGTGTATCCGAAGTTTCTGGAAACTTATCGATACTTCTACCCGGCTATCTGTTGTCGCCGAACGTTGTGTTATCTGATTTCATCGTGTAACGCGAATGGTGTAGAACTTTGTGGAAGGTACGCGGGTCCGAACGATTAGTCTGGAACATTCGACGACTATTCTATAAAAGCCGATGCGCTTGACTCGCTGATCAGATTTCCGACGATTGCCGACCGTGTTCGCCGCTATCGTTGTGCTACAAGTGTAGCCTGTTTTTGTGGGCACAGGTTCGCCCAATTAAAGCTAGTTTTATATTCCACCGTATTGCTGCTTTTCTTCACCGTCACTACCACGTGACATCTGGTGGAGGTGCTTTTCTTTCATGTACCGGACGCCCCCGACAAGCCGTGATCCAAGCCCGGGCCGCAAAGAGAACACCAACGTAGTCCCGGAGCATCGAGCAAGCCGCCGTCTTCAACAGCTGCCCCCGGAACACGGACTTCTACCTGAGAAGACCAAGAAGATCGTGGACAAGGCAACCCCAATGGCAGCCCCAGCGTCCCCCATCGTGCTGCAGCAGCCCAGGGAACCTCCGACGTTCCGCGGATCAACATTCGAGGACCCGGAAACCTAACTCGAGACGTATGAGAGGGTCGCTACGTTTAACGGTTGGGACAGCGACGACAAGCTGCGGCATGTCTATTTCGCACTGGAGGACGCCGCCAGGACCTGGTTCGAGAATCGAGAAGCCACCTTAACAACGTGGGACCTGTTCCGAAGCGGCTTCTTGCAAACGTTTACAAGCGTCGTGCGAAAAGAGCGAGCCCAAGCACTACTAGAAACCAGAGTGCAGCTGCCAAACGAGACGATCGCGATCTTCACGGAGGAGATGGCCCGCCTTTTCCGGCACGCCGACCCGGAAATGTCAGAGGAGAAAAAAGTCCGCTTCCTGATGCGGGGCGTCAAACAAGAACTTTTCGCAGGACTTATTCGTAACCCGCCGAAGACCGTAGCTGAGTTTTCTGCAGAAGCATCGACGATCGAGAAAACTCTGGAGATGCGCACCCGGCAATATAACCGCCAGGGGCTCACGCCGCAGTACGCCATCCAAGGACTGGATTCCGGCGACCTTCAGGAGACAATCAGGGCCATTGTGCGTGAAGAACTGCGCAAGGTCCTGCCTTCGTCGCAGCCCCAAGTGGCTTCGATCGCCGACATCGTGAAAGAAGAGGTGCACCGATCGCTTGGAGTTCCCGAGCTGCAACCACAATTACCGCAGCCCCAGCCAGAAGCGATGACATACGCCGCCGTCGCACGCCGTCAAGGTCCCCCTCCTCGACCACGCCGGGGCCCTGCAACGACGCAATTCCGTCGTCCGCCGCCGCCGCCGCCGCCAGCACGCCCACCCATCGCCCAGCGCACCTACGCGAGGAAGACGGACATTTGGCGAGCCCCCGACCACCGCCCGCTCTGCTATCACTGCGGAGAAGCCGGCCATGTTTATCGCCGATGCCCATACCGGGAGATGGGACTGCGAGGTTTCGCCGTCAACGCTCCGCGCCCGCAGCAAGGTGAACGCCCTCGCGATATCGCCGACTACCTCGCCGCTACTCAGTGGAGCTCTCGACGACCGTCGCGTTCGCCATCACCAGGCCGCTACCTCTCGCCGCAGCGCCGACCATACACTGGCCCAGCCCGGGGCCGGTCAGCGAGCCCATATCCGGAAAACTAAAAGCAGCAACCGATGGAGGTGCGGTTGCTGTTCGTCGAACTGACGAAGATCCTCCGCCGCCGACGAAGACGCCGAAGAAACCATCTCGACGACATAATAACGACACGCCGCCGTCCCGAGGAAGTCAGGAAGCCAAGACTACACCGACGAAAGACGACTTGACGACGCGACGTGCCAGCTTCAGTTCAGCACGACGCAGCCGTGATCCGACGCCAAGACCCAAATGCAACGCAAGACAAAGAACCACCGACCTCGACGCCTTCTAGATGGCCACGCAGTCACCGCCTTAGTCGACACAGGCGCCGATTACTCAGTCATGAGTGGACACATCGCCGTCCAGTTGAAGGTTAAGACTGCATGGGAAGGCCCTCAAATTCGGACCGCTGGAGGACACCTGATTACGCCGACAGGAATGTGCACGGCAAGAATTACCATCCACGACCGGACTTATCCTGTCACCTTCGTTATCCTCCAACAGTGTTCACGAGACGTCATTCTCGCCATGGACTTCCTCAACCAACACGGCGCAATCATCGACCTGAAGTCGAAGTCAATAACGCTGTCGGAAGATAATGCGATACCGCCGGAGAGCCCTCGTAGTCACCACGCCTTGAGTGTGCTCGAACATCAAGTGAGCATCCCGCCTCGCTCCAGCATTTTTATTTCGGTCGGCACCGAAACACCCGCTGACGTAGAAGGCGTCATCGAAGGCGACCAACGTCTACTGCTAGACCGTGAAATTTGCGTCGCAAGAGGGATCGCTCGACTGCACGGAGGACACACGAAAGTGTTGCTGCCAAACTTCAGCCAGGAGTTCAAGCACATCAACAAGGGCACGACGATCGGGTACATTGAGGAAATTCTGGAAACCAGTAATGCGTTTGTCCTCTCGGATTCAGCCGCATCTGCCCCGACGACCATGGTTCCCGAACCAAACTACGACATTAATCAAAGTCTCCCCATGGGCAAGCAGCAACAGCTCAGAAGTCTGCTCCGACGATACAAAGCCTGCTTTTCGACATCATCGAGGATTCGATAAACACCAGTCGCCAAGCATCGCAGAATCACCGAAGAGGGCGCTCGACCTCTCCGCCAGAGCCCATACCGAGTTTCAACGCGAGAACGTGAAGCTATAAGGCACCAAGTCGACGAAATGCTGCGCGACGACATCATCCAGCCGTCCAAAAGCCCGTGGGCATCTCCTGTAGTCTTGGTGAAAAAAAAGGACGGAACCCTGCGTTTCTGCGTCGATTATCGTCGTCTGAACAAGATCACGAAGAAGGACGTATACCCCTCCCACGGATAGACGACGCACTGGATCGGCTCTGCAACGCTAAATACTTCTCGTCAATGGACCTCAAGTCTGGCTATTGGCAAATAGAAGTCGACGAAAGAGATCGCGAAAAGACGGCCTTCGTCACCCCAGACGGCCTCTACGAGTTCAAGGTTATGCCATTCGGACTGTGCTCGGCTCCTGCAACGTTCCAGCGCGTGATGGACACAGTTTTAGCAGGATTGAAGTGGCAGACCTGTCTCGTTTACTTGAATGACGTCGTCGTCTTCGCCGGAAATTTCGACGATCACCTGAGGCGGCTTGCGACAGTACTAGAGGCCATCAAGTCATCAGGGCTCACTCTGAAGCCGGAAAAGTGTCGATTCGCTTACGATGAGCTTTTGTTCCTAGGCCACGTCATCAGCAAATCAGGAGTACGCCCCGACCCACAGAAGACAGCTGTCATCGCAAAGTTCCCGCAGCCAACCGACAAGAAGGCAGTGCGCAGATTCCTTGGCATGTGTGCCTACTATAGGCGCTTTGTCAAGGACTTTTCACGCATCGCGGAGCCGCTAACACATCTAACCAAATGTGATGTCGAGTTCAAGTGGGAAACGCCGCAGGCCAAGGCATTTCAAGAACTCAAACGACGCATGCAGTCGCCGCCGGTACTTGCACACTTCGACGAGGACGCCGATACTGAAATCCACACTGACGCCAGTAGCCTAGGCCTCGGTGCCGTCCTAGTCCAGAGGAAAGAAGGACTTGAACGGGTGATATCGTATGCTAGCCGGTCGCTGTCAAAAGCGGAAAGCAATTATTCTACGACTGAAAAGGAATGCCTCGCCATCATTTGGGCTACAGCTAAATTCCGCCCTTACCTCTATGGCAGGCCATTCAAAGTCGTCAGCGACCACCACGCGTTGTGTTGGCTAGCTAACTTAAAGGACCCTTCAGGACGGCTGGCGCGGTGGAGCCTCAGACTACAAGAATACGACATCACTGTAACATACAAGTCCGGAAGAAAACACTCAGATGCCAATTGCCTATCACGCGCCCCCATTGACCCAACGCCGCAAGATGACGAGGATGACGACGCCTTCCTTGGCATAATAAGCGCGGAAGACTTCGCCGAACAACAACGAGGGGACCCGGAGCTAAAAGGCCTAGTCGAGTATTTGGAAGGGCACACCGACGTTGTCCCTAGGGCATTTAAGCGTGGATTATCTTCGTTCACGCTTCAAAACAACCTACTCGTGAAGAAGAACTTCTCACCAGTCCGCGCCAGCTACCTTCTTGTTGTACCGTCAGCGCTGCGTCCAGAGATACTGCACGCCCTACACGACGATCCAACCGCTGGGCACCTCGGATTCTCCCGGACGCTGTCGAGAAAACAGGAAAGGTATTACTGGCCGCGTCTGACCGCCGACGTCGCCCGTTACGTCAAGACATGCCGAGACTGTCAACGACGCAAGACACCACCGACAAGGCCAGCAGGATTACTACAGCCGATCGAACCTCCTCGCCGACCATTCCAGCAGATTGGGATGGATTTGTTGGGGCCGTTTCCGATGTCAACATCCGGGAATAAGTGGATCGTCGTGGCGACGGACTATCTCACCCGCTTTGCTGAAACTAAAGCTCTACCAAAAGGCAGCGCAGCCGAAGTGGCGAAATTTTTCGTCGAGAACATCCTGCTGCGACATGGTGCTCCAGAAGTCCTCATCACCGACAGGGGAACGGCTTTTACAGCAGAGCTCACCCAGGCCATTCTGCAGTACAGCCAGACAAGCCACAGGAGGACAACTGCCTACCATCCGCAGACGAATGGTCTCACGGAGCGCCTCAACAAGACCCTCGCCGACATGCTAGCAATGTACGTCGACGTCGAGCACAAGACGTGGGACGCGGTCCTGCCGTATGTAACCTTCGCTTACAACACGGCGGTGCAAGAAACAACACAGATCACGCCGTTTAAGCTGGTTTACGGCAGGAACCCGACGACGACGCTCGACGCCATGCTGCCCCACGTCACTGAAGAAGAGAATGTTGACGTCGCTAGCTATCTCCAGCGCGCCGAAGAAGCCCGACAGCTCGCCCGCCTGCGGATCAAGAACCAACAGAGGACCGACAGCCGACACTACAACCTCCGACGACGCTTCGTCGAGTACCAGCGCGGCGACCGTGTTTGGGTTTGGACACCGATACGCCGACGAGGACTGAGTGAGAAACTATTGCGCCGCTATTTCGGACCCTACAAGGTCATTCAACGTATTGGCGCACTGGACTATGAGGTCGTGCCAGACGGAATTTCGCAT